>NC_088228.1:1258775-1271275 GCF_036934945.1 Oncorhynchus masou masou | reverse complement strand
ACTATTGTATTTGGGGACTGAATTGTTTCTGTGGATATTACTGTATTTACTACAGTATTCTTTGTGGATAATATTGTACTATAGTGTAGTATTAACTATAGTGTTCTACAGCATACTACAAAATTATATAGTAAGTACTACACATGATTGAGGGGTACTACAGTGTGTAGTATAGTATTCTACACTTTTCTACAGTTTACTACATAATTCTATGGTAAGTACTGTAGTATTCTAAAACAAACATTTGTTTTGTTTTATGTTTACACAGTCCAAAGTAACAAATATCAAAAATTTTAATAAAGAACTGTACAAATGATACATGTGGGACATAAATATAACAAATTAAAAATATTTCATGAGATCTGTATGTAAAACATTTCCATTTGACATTTTAGTAATTTAGCAGATGTCACTTCCAGGAAGTGAATGAATCTTCAGGTAGCTAAGTGAGACAACCTCATATCACAGTCAAATATACAGAATACAAACATTCCATTGCAGCTAATCAATGGATATAAAGCGTTTTGAAAACAATATTATAAAATGTTCATACTGGGATAAATCAGAATTAGTTGGGTAACATAGATAAGATGTTTTATTTTCATGATATGCTTGTGAGTTACTTCTCATCAGAATGTATCTTGTTGTACTATAGTGGTTGCCGGTTGCAGTTATCTGTTCTCTGTCAGGGTTCAGTTACCTGGGCCACAGAAAGGGGAGAGGTCAAGCTTGTCTTCATATGTCAACATATCTTTTAAACCATTTTAAGGGATGATTGAGGGGGAACCAATTATCTCTTGGCTCCACAATGTCTGTGTGCCAGTCACTGTGTCTGTGTGATCTTGTCCAGGAGGGGTGTATTTGATATATGCCTGTTGATGATGTTTTGTTTTATGGTCCTGAGAGCGAGATAAGAACATAGTTTAGGAGACAAAGCTGAACGATAATTTATAGCCAATGCTATCTGGCTATGTGTGTCTTTGCTATAAAGGATCTCAGTTGCAATGTGTAAGCACTCTCAGAGAATTCATTTAAAGACACTGAATCTGAGAGTCACAGGGTTGTGATAGAGCTCATATAATTAAAGATGGACTTTATGATAACTCTGACTTGTGTGGTGCTCTCATGATTTGATAAATACAGGACATTTCCACTACATTACACTTCCAAAATCTATTAATAAAAAATCTGAAAACAGTAATATTTTATACACACATGAAGGGGTGTAAAATAAGCAATCATTTCTGATGAAAAAACACAAATGTGAAAAATTGATGGGTATAGCATTGTGTAAATAACCTCTCCATATTTTATTTTATTTTACCTTTATTTAACCAGGCAAGTCAGTTAAGAACAAATTCTTATTTTCAATGACGGCCTATGAACAGTGGGTTAACTGCTTGTTCAGGGGCAGTACGACAGATTTGTACCTTGTCAGCTCAGGGATTTGAACTAGCTCTAACCACTAGGCTACCCTGCCGCCCCATATACAGGTGTCAGGTGTTTGTTTCTGTTGAAGATATTTCCTATGTTTATGTTTACTTCGGTGTGTGTTCAGAGTGTCCGGTGGACCTGTTCTTTGTGCTGGACACGTCTGAGAGTGTTGCTCTGAGGGCCAAACCTCCCAACTTCTACATCGACCAGATCAAGAGCTTCACTGAACGCTTCATCATGGAGCTCAAAGAGATGTAAGACACACACACACACACACACACACAGTTATTTTTGGTCTCATGTGAGAGTAAATGTAATTCTGTTTATCCCTGTTGTATTAAGGTTCAACACTGACACTTTTGTAGCTTTAATTAAGCTTAAACAAATGTATGAGTTCCTCAAAAGATTATGACTATACCAATGTTGGGATAGTTATGACTTTGTTACAAAATGTTGTGAGCAATGTAAAATTATTCATATTGTATTAGAATATGTAATAAAATATTCAGGGGTTTTTAAATTTGCAATGTTAAACTTAACATGACGAACAGGAATAACATTCACTCTCACAGGTGGCCAAAAATAACTATCTGAAAGCCACGCCCCTAATAGGCTGGCTTCCTGAAAATAACCTATGGATTAGATTGAAAAAGACCCAGCTGCTGGGTCAACCCAGCATGAAAATGAATAAATTAATCTATGTTTGGGTAATCCAAACCAATATGTTGGATTATTCACAAAACCCAACCCTTGAAGGGTTCTTTGGCTGTCCCCATAAGAGACCCTTTTGAATAACAATTTTTTTGGTTGCAACTATAACGATTCTGGTTCCAAATAGGGCCCTTTAGGGTTACATGTAGCTCCATTTCTACAGAGGGTTCTACATGGAACCCAAAATAGTTTTACCTGGAACCCAAAATATAATTTACTATGGGGACAGCATTTACTATGGGGACAGCATTTACTATGGGAACAGCTTTTACTATGGGGACAGCATTTACTATGGTGACAGCATTTACTATGGGGACAGCATTTACTATGGGGACAGCATTTTACTATGGGGACAGCATTTACTATGTGGACAGCATTTACTATGGGGACAGCTTTTACTATGGGGACAGCATTTACTATGGGGACAGCATTTACTATGGGGACAGCATTTACTATGGGGACAGCATTTACTATGGGGATAGCTTTTACTATGGGGACAGCATTTACTATGGGGACAGCATTTACTATGGGGACAGCATTTACTATGGGGACAGCATTTTGGAACCTTTTTTCTAAGATTGTAGGTCCTGTTATAGGTAGGTCCTGTTATAGGTAGGTCCTGTTATAGGTAGGCCCTGTAGGTCCTGTTATAGGTAGGTCCTGTAGGTCCTGTTATAGGTAGGTCCTGTTATAGGTAGGTCCTGTTATAGGTAGGTCCTGTTATAGGTAGGTCCTGTTATAGGTAGGTCCTGTTATAGGTAGGTCCTGTAGGTCCTGTTATAGGTAGGTCCTGTTATAGGTAGGTCCTGTTATAGGTAGGTCCTGTAGGTCCTGTTATAGGTAGGTCCTGTAGGTCCTGTTATAGGTAGGTCCTGTTATAGGTAGGTCCTGTTATAGGTAGGTTCTGTTATAGGTAGGTCCTGTTATAGGTAGGTCCTGTAGGTCCTGTTATAGGTAGGTCCTGTTATAGGTAGGTCCTGTAGGTCCTGTTATAGGTAGGTCCTGTTATAGGTAGGTCCTGTTATAGGTAGGTCCTGTTATAGGTAGGTCCTGTAGGTCCTGTAGGTCCTGTTATAGGTAGGTCCTGTAGGTCCTGTTATAGGTAGGTCCTGTTATAGGTAGGTCCTGTTATAGGTAGGTCCTGTAGGTCCTGTAGGTCCTGTTATAGGTAGGTCCTGTAGGTCCTGTAGGTCCTGTAGGTCCTGTTATAGGTAGGTCCTGTAGGTCCTGTTATAGGTAGGTCCTGTAGGTCCTGTAGGTCCTGTTATAGGTAGGTCCTGTAGGTCCTGTTATAGGTAGGTCCTGTTATAGGTAGGTCCTGTTATAGGTAGGTCCTGTAGGTCCTGTTATAGGTAGGTCCTGTTATAGGTAGGTCCTGTAGGTCCTGTTATAGGTAGGTCCTGTTATAGGTAGGTCCTGTAGGTCCTGTTATAGGTAGGTCCTGTAGGTCCTGTTATAGGTAGGTCCTGTTATTGGTAGGTCCTGTTATAGGTAGGTCCTGTAGGTCCTGTTATAGGTAGGTCCTGTTATAGGTAGGTCCTGTAGGTCCTGTTTGAGACTTACTGAAATGGTAAGTAATTTACCTGTAGTTACATTGTTTTGTGTGATCTGACATATCTATCTCTCTCTGTCTAATGTCCTTGTTGCTAGGCGCCAGCCATGTGACCGCTCCCTGACGTGGAACTCCGGAGCGCTGCACTACTCTGATGAGATCATCTTAGTGCGCCAGCTGAGTGACATCGCCACCGAGCGACAGGCGCTCATCAGTGACATCAAGGGCATCAGCTACATCGGCAAGGGAACACACACTGACTGTGCCATCAAGAGAGGCATCGCTGAGCTGCTCATAGGGTAACACACAAACACACACATATATTGTTAGAAATGCTCATGTCCTCCACCTGGGTGGCGTAGTGGTCTGTTTCCACCAGGGATTCTGGGTTCGAGCCCAGGCTCTGTCGCAGCCGGCCGCGCCCGGGAGGCCCATGTGGCGACACACAATTGGCCCAGCGTCGTCTGGGTTAGGGTTTGGCCAGCAGGGATATCCTTGTCTCGTCGCACAGTGGAGGGCCGGGCGCAGCGCTAACCAGGTCGCCAGGTGTACGGTATTTCCTCCGACACATTGGTGCGTCTGGCATCTGGGTTGAATGGGCGCTGTGTCAAGAAGCAGTGCGGCTAGGTTGGGGTCGTGTTTCGAAAGACGCATGGCTCTTGACCTTCGCCTCTCCCGAGTCCGTGTGGGAGTTGCAGCGATGAGATAACTACCAACTAACTAAGTAACGCTCCCTAATTGCCCTCTGACCACACTGGCCCCTCCCAGTGGTTTTTCATTCTCCGTCCTTCACTGTGTGTGTGTTCAGGGGCTCCCACTACCAGGAGAATAAGTACATCGTCGTGGTGACGGACGGGCATCCTCTAACAGGTTACAAGGAGCCCTGTGGGGGGTTACAGGAAGCTGCCAATGAGGCCAGGCAACACGGGGTTAAAGTCTTCTCTGTCGCCATATCACCTGACCAGGAGGTACGACGCACACACACACACACACACACACACACACACACACACACACACACACACACACACACACACACACACATAGACCTAACCCTTTTAACCTGACCATGAGGTATGATATCATTGTAGCAGAGGTGGGTAACATCGTCTGACTCCTAAAGACTTGCATTGGCTCTCTGAGCTGTAAGGCAGAGGCTTTAGCTAGGTGGACTAACACGGAACCCAAACCGGCTGCTCTCGTGCGCCATCGTGCATACATTTATTTTGTCCCCCCACGCCAAACGCGATCACGACACGCAGGTTAAAATATCAAAACAAACTCTGAACCAATTACATTAATTTGGGGACACGTTGAAAAGCATTTAACATTATAGCAATTTAGCTAGCTAGCTTGCGGTTCTATTTTAGCCCTTGGCAACGCAGACGCTCGTTGGCGCTTGCGAACAGTGTGGATGCAATAATTGAATAACATAGATTTCAACATTTATTTTGCAACTCTCGCGCACGCGACACGAGCGGTGTAATCAAGGTATAACACGTGTCTTGTGGCACGCAGGATACCTACGTTTCTAAATCGGCCCTCTGCTGGGCGGCAGGTAGCCATCTATTTCCAGAGGATAAATAGCCAGAAGGTTGTTTGTACAATTACCAGATCTGGTGATAGATAGAAGGAAATGAAGTGTCTGGCAACTGTCCAGAGGCCTGCTGGTTCAACATCTCTGCCAGTTTAACATCTCTGCTGGTTCAACATCTCTGTTGGTTTAACATCTCTGCTGATTTAACATCTCTGCTGGTTTAACATCTCTGCTGGTTTAACATCTCTGCTTGTTTAACATCTCTGCTGATTTAACATCTCTGCTGGTTTAACATCTCTGCTGGTTTAACATCTCTGCTTGTTTAACATCTCTGCTGGTTTAACATCTCTGCTGGTTTAACATGTCTGCTGGTTTAACATCTCTGCTGCTTTAACATCTCTGCTGCTTTAACATCTCTGCTGGTTTCACATCTCTGCTGGTTTAACATCTCTGCTGGTTTAACATCTCTGCTGATTTAACATCTCTGCTGGTTTATCATCTCTGCTGATTTAACATCTCTGCTGGTTTAACATCTCTGCTGGTTTAACATGTCTGCTGGTTTAACATCTCTGCTGCTTTAACATCTCTGCTGCTTTAACATCTCTGCTGGTTTCACATCTCTGCTGGTTTAACATCTCTACTGGTTTAACATCTCTGCTGGTTTAACATCCCTGCTGGTTTAACATCTCTGCTGGTTTAACATCTCTGCTGGTTTAACATCTCTGCTGGTACTGTGACTGACCCTGTGACTGACCCTGTGACTGACCCTGTGACTGACCCTGCTCCAGGGATCCTGTAGTTTGACTGACCTTTTGACTGACCCTGTGCTCCTCCCAAGTGTTGCTGGGTGTTTGTGTTTCGTCCAGGCAGAGGGACCAATAGATTAAATGGTCAAGTACTACGGTGTTCCAGAACACTTATTCACTCGTGTTGACTTGACGTTGGTTTAGTTATGAGGTTATTCTCTGGTCACTAACATGGTGTTGACTTGACGTTGGTTTAGTTATGAGGTTATTCTCTGGTCACTAACATGGTGTTGACTTGACGTTGGTTTAGTTATGAGGTTATTCTCTGGTCACTAACATGGTGTTGACTTGACGTTGGTTTAGTTATGAGGTTATTCTCTGGTCACTAACATGGTGTTGACTTGACGTTGGTTTAGTTATTTGTACATTGATAACTGTGTGGATATATATATATACCTGTATATATATACTTGTATACCTGTATGTATTGATAAGGTACTGTTAACTGTAAATATTGAAAATTGATCAATGTCTGTATTGCTCTCTACAGGACACCAGGCTGTCAGTGATTGCTACAGACCAGAACTACAGACAAAACTTCACAGCAGCTGACAACAGCAGATCCACCCAGCTACAGACCATACGCAGCATCATAGATATGATCGTACGTATTACCTCCTCTCCTCTCCCCTCCTCTCCTCTCCCCTTCTCTCCTCTCCCCTCCTCTCCTCTCCTCTCCCCTTCTCTCCTCTCCTCTCCTCTCCTCTCCCCTTCCTCTCTCGCTCTCCTCCCCTCTCTCCCCCTCTCCTATCATTTTAAAGTGTAAATGAGTCTCTCTAACCTCTGATCTACTTTCTCTTTCAGACCAATGAGACCAAGGATGTGGTATGTCTTGCCTACAGTAATCATTAGTACATAGTCACATTCATCTGTCTTTCTGTGTTTATTGCCATGTATAACGTTTATTTTTTACATCTGATTTTCAGTGCTGTTCTTTCGACTGCAACGTAAGTAACCCCTAACCCATGATGACCCCTCTATAGCAGGTCGTTGTGTTCTATGAAGGCTCTCTGAGTGACATAGCGGTATGACCCATGATGACCTCTATAGCAGGTTGTAGTGTTCTATGAAGGCTCTCTGAGTGACATAGCGGTATGACCCACGATGAGCCCTTTATGACAGGTTGTTGTGTTCTATGAAGGCTTTCTGAGTGACATAGCGGTATGACCCATGATGACCTCTATAGCAGGTTGTTGTGTTCTATGAAGGCTCTCTGAGTGACATAGCGGTATGACCCATGATGACCCCTCTATAGCAGGTCGTTGTGTTCTATGAAGGCTCTCTGAGTGACATAGCGGTATGACCCACGATGAGCCCTTTATGACAGGTTGTTGTGTTCTATGAAGGCTTTCTGAGTGACATAGCGGTATGACCCATGATGACCTCACTGATGATGTGTTTTGTCTGCAGGCTAAAGGAGGTCCCAAAGGACCAGTAGGAGACCTCGGGTCCAAGGTGGGGCTCACACACACACACACACACACACACACACACACACACACACACACACACACACACACACACACACACGCTCGCGCGCGCGAAGACATAAAGACTTTTGTTAGCTCCCCAGGTTAATGCCTAGGATTGAGCTCAGTGTGCTAACCTGGTCATCATAGCGAGTGTCTGATTGTTATTATGTTGTGACGATGTTGAATTCTAATTCTCCACTCCTCTCTCCACCTCTCTTCCTCTCTCTTCTTCTCTCTTCCCTCTTCCGCTCTCCTCCTCTCTCCTCCCTCTTCCTCCCCTCTCTTCCTGCAGGGTGAAACAGGTAGACAGGGGATGCCAGGGGAGAAGGGAGACATCGGGGTAGATGTGAGTACCTGTGAACACACACACACTGTTAGTCTATAGAATCATGTATTCCACTAACAATCAGGATTAAGAAACACTGCTCTACTCCACTAACAATCAGGATTAAAAAACACTGCTCTACTCCACTAACAATCAGGATTAAAAAACACTGCTCTACTCCACTAACGATCAGGATTAAAAAACACTGCTCTACTCCACTAACAATCAGGATTAAAAAACACTGCTCTACTCCACTAACAATCAGGATTAAAAAACACTGCTCTACTCCACTAACAATCAGGATTAAGAAACACTGCTCTACTCCACTAACAATCAGGATTAAAAAACACTGCTCTACTCCACTAACAATCAGGATTAAAAAACACTGCTCTACTCCACTAACGATCAGGATTAAGAAACACTGCTCTACTCCACTAACAATCAGGATTAAAAAACACTGCTCTACTCCACTAACAATCAGGATTAAAAAACACTGCTCTACTCCACTAACAATCAGGATTAAGAAACACTGCTCTACTCCACTAACAATCAGGATTAAAAAACACTGCTCTACTCCACTAACAATCAGGATTAAGAAACACTGCTCTACTCCACTAACAATCAGGATTAAAAAACACTGCTCTACTCCACTAACGATCAGGATTAAAAAACACTGCTCTACTCCACTAATGATCAAGTCCTCTATTTCAGGGAAATGTGGGAGACCCCGGCCCTGTGGGGTACCGTGGAATGAAGGTACGGCAGCACAGTCACACACAGCGGATATGACCATGACACTCTTCATTAAATAACGTGTATTGCAATAATCGCAAACTGTTGTTGATTATGATAACTTGTGTCTTGTTTCCAGGGCGACCGTGGTGGAAGAGGTGACAAGGGCGAGAGAGGCCATAAAGGCTACAAGGTAAACCACACATCCATTGGTGGATTTTGTTTCCTCTTTAATCTGTTCTCCCATTAATGATGTAAAGTTTCTTTCCTCCATGTCTCCCCCTCTATTACCTACAATGTCTCTCTCTCTCTCTCTCTCTCTATTCCTCTCTCTCTGTCTACCCCTCTATTACCTACAATGTCTCTCTCTCTCTCTATTCCTCTCTCTCTGTCTACCCCTCTATTACCTACAATGTCTCTCTCTCTCTCTCTATTCCTCTCTCTCTGTCTACCCCTCTATTACCTACAATGTCTCTCTTTCTCTGTCTCCCTATTCCTCTCTCTCTCTGTCTACCCCTCTATTACCTACAATGTCTCTCTCTCTCTGTCTCTCTATTCCTCTCTCTCTCTCTACCCCTCTATTACCTACAATGTCTCTCTCTCTCGCTCTGTCTACCCCTCTATTACCTACAATGTCTCTCTCTCTCTCTCTGTCTACCCCTCTATTACCTACAATGTCTCTCTGTCTCTCTCTCTCTATTCCTCTCTCTCTCTGTCTACCCCTCTATTAACTACAATGTCTCTCTCTCTCTGTCTCCCTATTCCTCTCTCTCTCTGTCTACCCCTCTATTACCTACAATCTCTCTCTCTCTCTCTCTCTCTATTCCTCTCTCTCTCTGTCTACCCCCCTATTATCTACAATGTCTCTCTCTCTGTCTCCCTATTCCTCTCTCTCTCTGTCTACCCCTCTATTACCTACAATGTCTCTCTCTCTCTCTATTCCTCTCTCTCTCTGTCTACCCCCCTATTACCTACAATGTCTCTCTCTCTCTGTCTCCCTATTCCTCTCTCTCTGTCTACCCCTCTATTACCTACAATGTCTCTCTCTCTCTGTCTCCCTATTCCTCTCTCTCTCTGTCTACCCCTCTATTACCTACAATGTCTCTCTCTCTCTCTCTGTCTCTCTCTCCCTCTCTCTCCCTCTCTCTCTCTCTCTCTCTCTGTCTCTCTCTGTCTACCCCTCTATTACCTACAATCTCTCTCTCTCTCTCTCTCTCTCTCTCTCTATTCCTCTCTCTCTGTCTACCCCTCTATTACCTACAATGTCTCTCTCTCTCCCTCTCTCTCTCTATTTCTCTCTTTCTCTATTCCTCTCTCTCTCTCTCTCACTCTCCCTATTTCTCTCTCTCTCTCTCCCTATTTCTCTCTCTCTCTTTCTCCCTATTTCTCTCTCTCTCTTTCTCCCTATTTCTCTCTCTCTCTCCCTATTTCTCTCTCTCTCCCCCTATTTCTCTCTCCCTATTTCTCTCTCTCTCTGTCTGTCTCTCTCTCTCTCTCTCTCTCTCTCTCTCTCTTAGGGAGACAAAGGACAACGGGGAACAGATGGAGTTGATGGACGTAAGGGTGATCCAGGGTTTTCTGGTCTAGCTGGCTGTAAAGGTTCCCCAGGACCTGACGTGAGTCCTTCTTCTAATGTTGTAATAATTTAAACCCCAGTCCTACATTAGGTTTAGGATGTGTCTCTCTGTATCTACACTGAGTATGCAGAACATTAGAACACCTGCTCTTTCAATGAGACTGACCAGGTGAAACCAGGTGAAAGCTATGATCCCTTATTGATGTCACTTGTTAAATCCACTTCAATCAGTATAGATGAAAGGAAGGAGACGGGTTAAAGAAGGATTTTTAAGCCTTGAGACATGGATTGTGTATGTGTGCCATTAATGGTGAATTGCCAAGACAAAAGATTTAAGTGCCTTTGAACGGAGTATGGTAGTAGGTGTCAGGCATACCGGTTTGAATGTCAAGAACTGCAATGCTGCTGGGTTTTTCACACCCAACAGTTTCCCGTGTGTATCAAGAATGGTCCACCACCCAAAGGACATCCAGCCAAACTGAAAAAACTGTGGGAAGCATTGAAATCAACATGGGCCAGCATCTCTGTGGAACCCTTTCAACACCTTGTGGAGCCCCGATGAATTGAGGCTGTTCTGAGGGCAAAAGGGGGAAGTCCTAATGTTTTGTACAGATATACAGTGCATTTGGAAATTATTCAGACCCCTTGACTTTTTCCACATTTTGTTGCGTTACATCCTTATTCATCAATCTACACACAATACCCCATAATGACAAATCAAAACCAGATTTTGTTTTATTTTAAATTTGGAAAATATATATTTTTTAAATACAGAAGTATTCATATCCTTTACTCAGTACTTTGTTGAATCACCTTTGGCCGCGATTACGGTCTCGGTTTTCTTGGGTATGACGCTACAAGCTTGGCACACCTGTATTTGGGGAGTTTCTCTGTCAGGTTGGATGGGGAGCGTCGCTGCACAGCTATTTTCTGGTCTCTCCAGAGATGTTCGATTGGGTTCAAGTCCGGGCTCTGGCTGGGTCACTCAAGGACATTCAGAGACTTGTCACGAAGCCACTCCCGCATTGTCTTGGCTGTGTGCTTCGGGTCATTGTCCTGTTGGAAGGTGAACCTTCACCCCAGTCTGAGGTCCTGAGCGCTCTGGAGCAGGTTTTCATCAAAGATCTCTCTGTACTTTGCTCCGTTCAACTTTCCCTCGATCCTGACTAGTCCCAGGCCCTGTAGCTGAAAAACATCCCCACACATGATGCTGCCACCACCATGCTTCACTGTAGGGATGGTGCCAGGTTCCCTCCAGATGTGATGCTTGTCATTCAGGCCAGAGAGTTCAATCTTGGTTTCATCAGATCAGAGAATCTTGTTTCTCATAGTCTGAGACCTTTAGGTGCCTTTTGGCAAACTCCATGTGGGCTGTTGTGCCTCTTACTGAGGAGTGGCTTCCGTTTGGCCACAATACCATAAAGTCCTGATTGGTGGAGTGCTGCAGAGATGGTTGTCCTTCTGGAAGCTTCTCCCATCTCCACAGAGGAACTCTGGAGCTCTGTCGGAGTGACCATTGGGTACTTGGTCACCCTCCTGACCAAGGCCCTTCTCCCCCGATTGCTCAGTTTGGCCGGACGGGCAGCTCTAGGAAGAGTCTTGGTGGTCCCAATGTCTCTGAGCTCTACGAACAACTTCTTCAACCTCATGGCTTGGTTTTTGCTCTGACCTGCACTGTCAACTGTGGGACCTTATATAGACAGGTGTGTGCCTGGGGTATTGTGATGTCATTATGGAGTATTGTGATGTCATTACGGAGTATTGTGATGTCATTATGGGATATTGTGATGTCATTATGGAGTATTGTGATGTCATTATGGGGTATTGTGATGTCATTATGGGGTATTGTGATGTCATTATGGGGTATTGTGATGTCATTATGGAGTATTGTGATGTCATTATGGGGTATTGGGATGTCATGATGGGGTATTGTGATGTCATTATGGAGTATTGTGATGTCATTATGGAGATTTGTGATGTCATTAGGGGTATTGTGATGTCATTATGGAGTATTGTGATGTCATTATGGGGTATTGAGATGTTAATATGAAGTATTGTGATGTCATTATGGGGTGTTGTGATGTCATTATGGGGTATTGTGATGTCAGTATGGGGTATTGTGATGTCAGTATGGGGTATTGTGATGTCATTATGGGGTATTGTGATGTCATTATAAGGTATTGTGATGTCAGTATGGGGGTATTGTGATGTCAGTATGGGGTATTGTGATGTCATTATGGGGTATTGTGATGTCAGTATGGGGTATTGTGATGTCAGTATGGGGGTATTGTGATGTCAGTATGGGGTATTGTGATGTCATTATGGGGTATTGTGATGTCAGTATGGGGTATTGTG
>NC_088228.1:1226275-1251275 GCF_036934945.1 Oncorhynchus masou masou | reverse complement strand
ATGGTGGTGATGGTGATGATGATGCTGGTGATGAGGGTGATGGTGCTGATGATGTTGTGATGAGGGTGATAGTGATGATGCTGGTGATGGTGGTGGTGGTGATGATGGTGATGATGCTGGTGATGGTGATGGTGGTGATGGTAATGATGATGCTGGTGATGGTGGTGGTGGTGATGATGGTGATGATGCTGGTGATGAGGGTGATGGTGATGATGGTGATGATGCTGGTGATGGTGATGATGTTGATGTTGATGGTGATGATGGTGATGATGCAGGTGATGGTGATGATGTTGATGTTGATGGTGATGGTAATGATGATGCTGGTGATGGTGGTGGGTGGTGATGATGATGGTGATGATGGTGGTGATGGTGATGGTAGTGCTGATGATGAAGGTGTGTGTTGACTGATGTCTTCTGTCCCTTCAGGGTGACCCAGGACCTCGTGGAGATCAGGGCAGAGAGGGTTCATCTGGAGCCAATGGAGAGCCTGTACGTACCCCGGTTCTCGACCTCTGAAACTACACAACGTTTAAAACTCTTCATCAAGCATTTAAACTTGATACCCTTCATACCAGCATTCAATCATCAATAGTACTTAGTATCAGATATTTTATTAATTCGATCCCTATTAGCTAAACTAGAAGCTACTAATTAGATCCCCATTAGATAAAGCAGCAGATACTAATTAGATCCCCATTAGATAAAACAGAAGCTACTAATTAGACCCCCCCCATTAGATAAAACAGCAGCTACTAATTAGATCCCCCATTAGATAAAACAGTAGCTACTAATTAGACCCCCCTCCCATTAGATAAAACAGCAGCTACTAATTAGATCCCCCATTAGATAAAACAGTAGCTACTAATTAGACCCCCCCATTAGGTAAAACAGTAGCTGCTAATTAGATCCCCCATTATATAAAACAGCAGCTAGTCATTAGATCCCCCATTAGATAAAGCAGCAGATACTCATTAGATGAAACAGCAGCTACGAATTATATCCCCGATTAGATAAAACAGCAGCTACTAATTTGGTCCCCCATTAGATAAAACAGCAGCTACTCATTAGATCCCCCATTAGATAAAGCAGCAGCTACTCATTAGATCCCACATTAGATAAAACAGCAGCTACTATTTAGATCCCCCATTAGATAAAACAGCAGCTACTCATTAGATCCCCAATTAGATAAAGTAGCAGATACTAATTAGATCCCCCCCATTAGATAAAACAGCAGCTACTAATTAGATCCCCATTAGATAAAGCAGTAGTTACTAATTAGATCCATCATTAGATAAAACAGCAGCTACTAATTAGATCCCCCATTAGATAAGACAGCAGCTACTAATTAGATCCCCCCCATTAGATAAAACAGCAGCTACTAATTAGATCCCCATTAGATAAAGCAGAAGTTACTAATTAGATCACCCCCATTAGATAAAACAGCAGCTACTCATTAGATCCCCCATTAGATAAAGCAGCAGCTACTCATTAGATCCCACATTAGATAAAACAGCAGCTACTATTTAGATCCCCCATTAGATAAAACAGCAGCTACTCATTAGATCCCCAATTAGATAAAGTAGCAGATACTAATTAGATCCCCCCCATTAGATAAAACAGCAGCTACTAATTAGATCCCCATTAGATAAAGCAGTAGTTACTAATTAGATCCATCATTAGATAAAACAGCAGCTACTCATTAGATCCCCATTAGATAAAGCAGTAGTTACTAATTAGATCCCCCATTAGATAAGACAGCAGCTACTAATTAGATCCCCCCATTAGATAAAACAGCAGCTACTAATTAGATCCCCATTAGATAAAGCAGAAGTTACTAATTAGATCACCCCCATTAGATAAAACAGCAGCTACTAATTAGATCCCCCATTAGATAAAACAGCAGATACTAATTAGATCCCCCCATTAGATAAAACAGCAGCTGCAAATTAGATCCCCATGAGATAAAGCAGTAGTTACTCATTAGATCCTCCATTAGATAAAACAGCAGCTATTTATTAGATCCCCCATTAGATAAAGCAGCAGCTACTCATTAGATCCCCCATTAGATAAAACAGCAGCTACTAATTAGATCCCCCATTAGATAAAACATCAGCTACTCATTAGATCCCCCATTAGATAAAGCAGCAGATACTAATTAGATCCCCACCCCCATTAGATAAAACAGCAGCTACTAATTTGATCCCCATTAGATAAAGCAGTAGTTACTAATTAGATCCCCCCCATTAGATAAAACAGCAGCTACTAATTAGATCCCCCATTAGATAAAACAGTAGCTACTAATTAGATCCCCCATTAGATAAAACAGCAGCTACTCATTCGATCCCACATTAGATAAAACAGCAGCTACTCATTCGATCCTCCATTAGATAAAACAGCAGCTACTCATTCGATCCCCCATTAGATAAAACAGCAGCTACTCATTCGATCCTCCATTAGATAAAGCAGCAGCTACTCATTAGATCTTCCATTAGATAAAACAGCAGCTATTTATTAGATCCCCCATTAGATAAAGCAGCAGCTACTCATTAGATCTTCCATTAGATAAAACAGCAGCAACTTTTTAGAACCCCCATTAGATAAAGCAGCAGCTACTAATTAGATGCCCTATTAGATAAAGCAGAAGCTACTAATTAGATCCCCCCATTAGATAAAACAGCAGCTACTAATTAGATCCCCCATTAGACAAAACAGTAGCTGCTAATTAGATACCCCATTAGATAAAACAGCAGCTACTCATTAGATCCCCCATTAGATAAAGCATCAGATAATCATTAGATCCCCCATTAGATAAAACCGCAGCTACTAATTAGATCCCCCGTTAGATAAAACAGCATCTACTAATTAGATCCCCCATTAGATAAAACAGCAGCTACTCATTAGATCCCCCATTAGATAAAGCAGCAGCTACTCATTAGATCCCCCCATTAAATAAAACAGCAGCTACTAATTAGTTCCCCCATTAGATAAAACAGCAGCTACTCATTATATCCCCCATTAGATAAAGCAGCAGATACTAATTAGATCCCCCCCATTAGATAAAACAGCAGCTACTAATTAGATCCCCCATTAGATAAAACAGCAGATACTAATTAGATCCCCCCCATTAGATAAAACAGCAGCTACTAATTAGATCCCCATTAGATAAAGCAGTAGTTACTAATTAGATCCCCCATTAGATAAAACAGCAGCTACTCATTAGATCCCCCATTAGATAAAGCAGCAGCTACTCATTAGATCCTCCATTAGATAAAACAGCAGCTACTCATTAGATCCCCCCTTAGACAAAGCAGCAGCTACTCATTAGATCATCCATTAGATAAAACAGCAGCTACTCATTAGATCCCCCATTAGATAAAGCAGCAGCTACTAATTAGATGCCCTATTAGATAAAGCAGAAGCTACTAATTAGATCCCCCCCATTAGATACAGTAGCAGATACTAATTAGACCCCCTCCCATTAGATAAAACAGCAGCTACTGATTAGATCCCCCCCATTAGATAAAACAGCAGCAACTAATTAGATCTCCATTAGATAGGGCAGTAGTTACTAATTAGATCCCCCCCCATTAGATAAAACAGCAGCAACTAATTAGATCCCCCATTAGATAAAACAGCAGCTACTAATTAGATACCCCATTAGATAAAACAGCAGCTACTAATTAGATCCCCCATTAGATAAAACAGCAGCTACTAATTAGATCCCCCCCCATTAGATAAAGCAGCAGATACTAATTAGATCCCCCGCATTAGATAAAACAGCAGCTACTAATTAGATCCCCCATTAGATAAAACAGCAGCTACTAATTAGATCCCCCCCATTAGATAAAGCAGCAGATACAAATTAGATCCCCGCCATTAGAAAAAACAGCAGCTGCAAATTAGATCCCCATGAGATAAAGCAGTAGTTACTAATTAGATCCCCCCATTAGATAAAAAAGCAGCAACTCATTAGATCCCCCATTAGATAAAGCAGCAGCTACTCATTAGATCCTCCAATAGATAAAACATCAGCTACTCTTTAGATCCCCCATTAGATAAAGCATCAGATACTCATTAGATCCCCCATTAGATAAAACCGCAGCTACTAATTAGATCCCCCCTGCATTAGATAAAGCAGCAGCTACTAATTTGATCCCCCATTAGATAAAACAGCAGCTACTAATTAGATCCCCCATTAGGTAAAGCAGTAGTTACTAATTAGATCCCCCCCATTAGATAAAACGGCAGCTACGAATTTAATCCCCCATTAGATAAAGCAATCGCTACTAATTCGATCCCCCATTACATAAAGAGGTAGTTACTAATTAGATCCCCCATTACATAAAGAGGTAGTTACTAATTAGATCCCCCCATTAGATCAAACAGCAGCAACTAATTAGATCCCCCATTCGATAAAGCAGCAGATACTAATTAGATCCCCCATTAGATAAAACAGCAGCTACTAATTAGATCCCCATGAGATAAATAGGTCGTTACTAATTAGATCCCCCCCCCCATTAGATAAAACAGCAGCTACTAATTTGATCCCCAATTAGATAAAACAGCAGCTACTAATTAGATCCCCATAACATAAAGAGGTAGTTACTAATTAGATCCCCCCATTAGATCAAACAGCAGCAACTAATTAGATCCCCCAATTGATAAAACAGAAGCTACTAATTAGATCCCCATTAGATAAAGCAGTAGTTACTAATTAGATCCCCCATTAGATAAAGCAGTAGTTACTAATTAGATCCCCCATTAGATAAAGCAGTAGTTACTAATTAGATCCCCCCATTAGATAAAACAGCAGCTACTAATTAGATACCCCATTAGATAAAGCAGCAGCTTCTCATTAGATACTCCATTAGATAAAACAGCAGCTACTCATTATATCCCCCATTAGATAAAGCAGCAGCTTCTCATTAGATACTCCATTAGATAAAACAGCAGCTACTCATTAGATCCCCCATTAGATAAAGCAGCAGCTACTCATTAGATCCTCCATTAGATAAAACAGCAGCTATTTATTTGATCCCCCATTAGATAAAGCAGCAGCTACTCATTAGATCCTCCATTAGATAAAGCAGCAGCAACTCATTAGATCCCCCATTAGATAAAGCAGCAGCTACTACTTAGATGCCCTATTATATAAAGCAGAAGCTACTAATTAGATCCCCCATTAGATAAAACAGCAGCTACTCATTAGAACCCCATTAGATAAAGCAGCAGCTACTCATTAGATCCTCCATTAGATAAAGCAGCAGCAACTCATTAGATCCCCCATTAGATATAGCAACAGCTACTCATTAGATCCTCCATTAGATAAAGCAGCAGATACTAATTAGATCCCCCCATTAGATAAAACAGCAGCTACTAATTAGATCCCCCATTAGATAAAACAGCAGATACTAATTAGATCCCCCCATTAGATAAAACAGCAGCTACTAATTAGATCCCCATTAGATAAAGCAGTAGTTACTAATTAGATCCCCCATTAGATAAAACAGCAGCTACTCATTAGATCCCCCATTAGATAAAGCAGCAGCTACTCATTAGATCCTCCATTAGATAAAACAGCAGCTACTCATTAGATCCCCCCTTAGATAAAGCAGCAGCTACTCATTAGATCATCCATTAGATAAAACAGCAGCTACTCATTAGATCCCCCATTAGATAAAGCAGCAGCTACTAATTAGATGCCCTATTAGATAAAGCAGAAGCTACTAATTAGATCCCCCCCATTAGATACAGTAGCAGATACTAATTAGACCCCCTCCGATTAGATAAAACAGCAGCTACTAATTAGATCCCCCCCCCCATTAGATAAAACAGCAGCAACTAATTAGATCCCCATTAGATAAAGCAGTAGTTACTAATTAGATCCCCCCCCATTAGATAAAACAGCAGCAACTAATTAGATCCCCCATTAGATAAAACAGCAGCTACTAATTAGATACCCCATTAGATAAAACAGCAGCTACTCATTTGATCCCCCATTAGATAAAACAGCAGCTACTAATTAGATCCCCCATTAGATAAAACAGCAGCTACTAATTAGATCCCCCCATTAGATAAAGCAGCAGATACTAATTAGATCCCGCCCATTAGATAAAACAGCAGCTGCAAATTAGATCCCCATGAGATAAAGCAGTAGTTACTAATTAGATCCCCCCATTAGATAAAAAAGCAGCAACTCATTAGATCCCCCATTAGATACAACAGCAGCTACTCATTAGATCCCCCATTAGATAAAGCAGCAGCTACTCTTTAGATCCCCCATTAGATAAAGCATCAGATACTCATTAGATCCCCCATTAGATAAAACCGCAGCTACTAATTAGATCCCCCCTGCATTAGATAAAACAGCAGCTACTAATTTGATCCCCCATTAGATAAAACAGCAGCTACTAATTAGATCCCCCATTAGGTAAAGCAGTAGTTACTAATTAGATCCTCCATTAGATAAAGCGGCAGCTACAAATTTAATCCCCCATTAGATAAAGCAATCGCTACTAATTCGATCCCCCATTACATAAAGAGGTAGTTACTAATTAGATCCCCCCATTAGATCAAACAGCAGCAACTAATTAGATCCCCCATTCGATAAAGCAGCAGATACTAATTAGATCCCCCATTAGATAAAACAGCAGCTACTAATTAGATCCCCATGAGATAAATAGGTCGTTACTAATTAGATCCCCCCCCATTAGATAAAACAGCAGCTACTAATTTGATCCCCAATTAGATAAAACAGCAGCTACTAATTAGATCCCCATAACATAAAGCAGTAGTTACTAATTTGATCCCCCATTAGATAAAACAGCAGCTACTAATTAGATCCCCATTAGATAAAGCAGTAGTTACTAATTAGATGCCCTATTAGATAAAACAGCAGCTACTAATTAGATCCCCCATTAGATAAAACAGAAGCTACTAATTTGATCCCCCATTAGATAAAACAGAAGCTACTAATTAGATCCCCATTAGATAAAGCAGTAGTTACTAATTAGATCCCCCCATTAGATAAAACAGCAGCTACTAATTAGATACCCCATTAGATAAAGCAGCAGATACTAATTAGATCCCCCCATTAGATAAAACAGCAGCTGCAAATTAGATCCCCATGAGATAAAGCAGTAGTTACTAATTAGATCCCCCCATTAGATAAAACAGAAGCTACTCATTATATCCCCCATTAGATAAAGCAGCAGCTTCTCATTAGATACTCCATTAGATAAAACAGCAGCTACTCATTAGATCCCCCATTAGATAAAGCAGCAGCTACTCATTAGATCCTCCATTAGATAAAACAGCAGCTATTTATTTGATCCCCCATTAGATAAAGCAGCAGCTACTCATTAGATCCTCCATTAGATAAAGCAGCAGCAACTCATTAGATCCCCCATTAGATAAAGCAGCAGCTACTACTTAGATGCCCTATTATATAAAGCAGAAGCTACTAATTAGATCCCCCATTAGATAAAACAGCAGCTACTCATTAGAACCCCATTAGATAAAGCAGCAGCTACTCATTAGATCCTCCATTAGATAAAGCAGCAGCAACTCATTAGATCCCCCATTAGATATAGCAACAGCTACTCATTAGATCCTCCATTAGATAAAGCAGCAGCTACTAATTAGATGCCCTATTAGATAAAACCGCAGCTACTAATTAGATCCCCCCCATTAGATAAAGTAGCAGATACTAATTAGACCCCCTCCCATTAGATAAAACAGCAACTACTAATTACATCCCCATTATGTAAAGCAGTAGTTACTAATTAGATCCCCCCATTAGATAAAAGAGCAGCTACTAATTTGATCCCCCCATTAGATAAAACATCAGCTAATAATTAGATTCCCATTAGATCCCCATTAGATAAAGCAGTAGTTACTAATTAGATCCCCCCCATTAGATAAAACAGCAGCTACTAATTAGATCCCCATTAGGTAAAGCAGTAGTTACTAATTAGATCCCCCCCCCCCCCCGTTAGATATAACAGCAGCTACTAATTAGATCCCCCATTAGATAAAGCAGCAGATACTAATTAGATACCCCATTAGATAAAACAGCAGCTACTCATTAGATCCCCCATTAGATAAAACAGCAGCTTCTCATTAGAACCTCCATTAGATAAAACAGCAGCTACTCATTAGATCCCCCATTAGATATAGCAACAGCTACTCATTAGATCCTCCATTAGATAAAACAGCAGCTACTCATTAGATCCCCCATTAGATAAAGCAGCAGCTACTAATTAGATCCCCCCCATTAGATAAAGTAGAAGATACTAATTAGACCCCCTCCCATTAGATGAAACAGCAGCTACTAATTTGATCCCCCCGTTAGATAAAACAGCAGCTACTAATTAGATCCCCATTAGATCCCCATTAGATAAAGCAGTAGTTACTAATTAGATCCCCCATTAGATAAAACAGCAGCTACTAATTTATCCCCCATTAGACAAAACAGCAGCTACTAATTAGATCCCCCATTAGATAAAACAGCAGCTACTAATTAGATCCCCCATTAGGTAAAGCAGTAGTTACTAATTAGATCCCCCATTAGATAAAACGGCAGCTACGAATTTAATCCCCCATTAGATAAAACAGTAGCTACTAATTAGATCCCCCATTAGATAAAGCAGTCGCTACTAATTCGATCCCCCATTACATAAAGAGGTAGTTACTAATTAGATCCCCCCATTAGATCAAACAGCAGCAACTAATTAGATCCCCCATTCGATAAAGCAGCAGATACTAATTAGATCCCCCATTAGATAAAACAGCAGCTACTAATTAGATCCCCATGAGATAAAGAGGTCGTTACTAATTAGATCCCCCCCCCATTAGATAAAACAGCAGCTACTAATTTGATCCCCCATTAGATAAAACAGCAGCTACTAATTAGATCCCCATTAGATAAAGCAGTAGTTACTAATTTGATCCCCCATTAGATAAAGCAGAAGCTACTAATTTGATCCCCCAATTGATAAAACAGAAGCTACTAATTAGATCCCCATTAGATAAAGCAGTAGTTACTAATTAGATCCCCCCCATTAGATAAAACAGCAGCTACTAATTAGATCCCCATTAGATAAAGCAGTAGTTACTAATTTGATTCCCCATTAGATAAAACATAAGCTATTTATTAGATCCCCAATTAGATAAAGCAGCAGCTACTCATTAGATCCTCCATTAGATAAAGCAGCAGCAACTCATTAGATCCCCCATTAGATAAAGCAGCAGCCACTAATTAGATGCCCTATTAGATAAAGCAGGAGCTACTAATTAGATCCCCCCCATTAGATAAAGTAGCAGATACTAATTAGACCCCCCGTTAGATAAAACAGCAGCAACTAATTATATCCCCCATTAGATAAAACAGTAGCTGCTAATTAGATACCTAATTAGATAAAACAGCAGCTACTCATTAGATCCCCCATTAGATAAAGCAACAGATACTCATTAGATCCCCCATTAGATAAAACCGCAGCTACTAATTAGATCCCCCATTAGATAAAACAGCAGCTACTCATTAGATCCCCCATTAGATAAAGCAGCAGCTACTCATTAGATCCCCCCATTAAATAAAACAGCAGCTACTAATTAGATCCCCCATTAGATAAAACAGCAGCTACTCATTAGATCACCATTAGGTAAAGCAGTAGTTACTAATTAGATCCCCCCATTAGATAAAACAGCAGCTACTAATTTGATCCCCCCCATTAGATAAAACAGCAGCTACTAATGAGATCCCCCATTAGATAAAACAGCAGCTACTCATTAGATCCCCCATTAGATAAAACAGCAGCTTCTCATTAGAACCTCCATTAGATAAAACAGCAGCTACTCATTAGATCCCCCATTAGATATAGCAACAGCTACTCATTAGATCCTCCATTAGATAAAACAGCAGCTACTCATTAGATCCCCCATTAGATAAAGCAGCAGCTACTAATTAGATCCCCCCATTAGATAAAGTAGCAGATACTAATTAGACCCCCTCCCATTAGATGAAACAGCAACTACTAATTACATCCCCATTAGGTAAAGCAGTAGTTACTAATTAGATCCCCCCCATTAGATAAAACAGCAGCTACTAATTTGATCCCCCCATTAGATAAAACAGCAGCTAATAATTAGATCCCCATTAGATCCCCATTAGATAAAGCAGTAGTTACTAATTAGATCCCCCCCATTAGATAAAACAGCAGCTACTAATTTGATCCCCCATTAGACAAAACAGCAGCTACTAATTAGATCCCCCATTAGATAAAACAGTAGCTACTAATTAGATCCCCCATTAGATAAAGCAGTAGTTACTAATTTGATCCCCCATTAGATAAAGCAGAAGCTACTAATTTGATCCCCCAATTGATAAAACAGAAGCTACTAATTAGATCCCCATTAGATAAAGCAGTAGTTACTAATTAGATCCCCCCCCCCATTAGATAAAACAGCAGCTACTAATTAGATCCCCATTAGATAAAGCAGTAGTTACTAATTTGATCCCCCATTAGATAAAACAGAAGCTATTTATTAGATCCGCAATTAGATAAAGCAGCAGCTACTCATTAGATCCTCCATTAGATAAAGCAGCAGCAACTCATTAGATCCCCCATTAGATAAAGCAGCAGCCACTAATTAGATGCCCTATTAGATAAAGCAGGAGCTACTAATTAGATCCCCCCCATTAGATAAAGTAGCAGATACTAATTAGACCCCCCGTTAGATAAAACAGCAGCAACTAATTATATCCCCCATTAGATAAAACAGTAGCTGCTAATTAGATCCCCATTAGATAAAGCAACATATACTCATTAGATCCCCATTAGATAAAGCAGTAGTTACTAATTTGATCCCCCATTAGATAAAGCAGAAGCTACTAATTTGATCCCCCATTAGATAAAACAGCAGCTACTCATTAGATCCCCCATTAGGTAAAGCAGTAGTTACTAATTAGATTCCCCCATTAGATAAAACAGCAGCTACTAATTTGATCCCCCCCATTAGACAAAACAGCAGCTACTAATTAGATCCCCCATTAGATAAAACAGTAGCTACTCATTAGATCCCCCATTAGATAAAACAGAAGCTACTAATTAGATCCCCATTAGATAAAGCAGTAGTTACTAATTAGATCCCCCCCCCATTAGATAAAACAGCAGCTACTAATTAGATACCCCATTAGATAAAGCAGCAGATACTAATTCGATCCCCCCATTAGATAAAACAGCAGCTGCAAATTAGATCCCCATGAGATAAAGCAGTAGTTACTAATTAGATCCCCCCATTAGATAAAACAGCAGCTACTCATTAGATCCCCCATTAGATAAAGCAGCAGCTACTCATTAGAATTTCCTTTAGATAAATCAGCAGCAACTCATTCGATCCCCCATTAGAAAAAGCAGCAGCTACTAATTAGATGCCCTATTAGATAAAGCAGAAGCTACTAATTAGATCCCCCATTAGATAAAGCAGCAGATACTAATTAGATCCCCCTCATTAGATAAAACAGCAGCTACTAATTAGATCTCTATTAGGTAAAGCAGTAGTTACTAATTAGATCCCCCCCCATTAGATAAAACTGCAGCTACTAATTGGATCCCCCATTAGATAAAGCAGCAGATACTAATTAGATCCCCCATTAGATAAAACAGCAGCTACTCATTAGATCCCCCATTAGATAAAGCAGCAGCTTCTCATTAGAACCTCCATTAGATAAAACAGCAGCTACTCATTAGATCCCCCATTAGATATAGCAGCAGCCACTCATTAGATCCTCCTTTAGATAAAACAGCGGCTACTCATTAGATCCCCCATTAGATAAAGCAGCAGCTACTAATTAGATCCCCCCATTAGATAAAGTTGCAGATACTAATTAGACCCCCTCCCATTAGATAAAACAGCAACTACTAATTACATCCCCATTAGGTAAAGCAGTAGTTACTAATTAGATCCCCCCATTAGATAAAACAGCAGCTACTAATGAGATCAGACATTAGAGAACACAGTAGCTGCTAATTAGATCCCCCATTAGATAAAACAGCAGCTACTAATTAGATCCCCATTATATCCCCATTAGATCAAGCAGTAGTTACTAATTAGATCCCCCCCCCATTAGATAAAACAGCAGCTACTAATTTGATCCCCCATTAGGTAAAGCAGTAGTTACTAATTAGATCCCCCCCATTAGATAAAACAGCAGCTATTAATTAGATCCCCCCCATTGGATAAAGCAGCAGATACTAATTAGATCCCCCATTAGATAAAACAGCAGCTACTAATTAGATCCCCATTACATAGAGGTAGTTACTAATTAGATCCCCCCCATTAGATAAAACAGCAGCTACTAATTAGATCCCCCATTAGATAAAGCAGTAGTTACCAATTTTTTACCCCATTAGATAAAACAGCAGCTTCTAATTAGATCCCCCATTAGATAAAGCAGTAGTTACTAATTTGATCTCCCATTAGATAAAACAGAAGCTACTAATTTGATCCCCCATTAGATAAAACAGAAGCTACTAATTAGATCCCCCATTAGATAAAGCAGTAGCTACTAATTAGATCCCCCATTAGATAAAGCAGTAGTTACTAATTAGATCCCCCCATTAGATAAAACAGCAGCAACTAATTAGATCCCCTCCATTAGATAAAACAGTTGCTACTAATTACATTCCCCATAAGATAAAGCAGTAGTTACCAATTTTATATCCCATTAGATAAAACAGCAGCTACTAATTAGATCCCCATTCGGTAAAGCAGTAGTTACTAATTAGATCCCCCACTAATTAAACAGCAGCTACTAATTTGATTCCCCATTAGATAAAGCAGCAGATACTAATTAGATCCCCCATTAGATAAAACAGCAGCTACTAATTAGATCCCCCATTAGATAAAGCAGTAGTTACTAATTAGATCCCCCCCATTACATAAAGCAGCAGCTACTAATTAGATCCCCCCCATTAGATAAAGCAGTAGTTACTAATTTGATCCCCCATTAGATAAAACAGCAGCTTCTAATTAGATCCCCCATTAGATAAAACAGTAGCTACTAATTTGATCCCCCCATTAGATTAAGCAGTAGTTACTAATTTGATCCCGCATTAGATAAAGCAGTAATTACTAATTAGATCCCCCCATTAGATAAAAGAGCAGCTACTAATTAGATCCCCCCCATTAGATAAAACAGTAGCTACTAATTAGATCCCCCATTAGATAAAGCAGTAGCTACGAATTAGATCCCCCCATGAGATAAAGCAGTAGTTACTAATTAGATCCCTCCATTAGATAAAACAGCAGCTACTAATTAGATCCCCCCATTAGATAAAACAGCAGCTTCTAAATAGATCCCCCCATTAGATAAAACAGCAGCTACTAATTAGATCCCCCATTAGATAAAGTGGCAGATACTAATTAGATCCCCCATTAGATAAGACAGCAGCTACTAATTAGATCCCCATTAGGTAAAGCAGTAGTTACTAATTAGAACTCCCCCCCCATTAGATAAAACAGCAGCTACTAATTAGATCCCCATTAGATTAAGCAGTAGTTACTAATTAGATCCCCCCATTAGATAAAACAGCAGCTACTAATTAGATCCCCCATTAGATAAAGCAGCAGATACTAATTAGATCCCCCCATTAGATAAAACAGCAGCTACTAATTAGATCCACATTAGATAAAGCCGTAGTTACTTATTAGATCCCGCCATTAGATAAAACAGCAGCTACTCATTTGATCCCCCATTAGATAAAACAGCAGCTACTCATTTGATCCCCCATTAGATAAAACAGCAGCTACTAATTTGATCCCCCATTAAATGAAACAGCAGCTACTAATTTGATCCACCATTAGATAAAACAGCAGCTACTAATTTGATCCCCCATTAGATAAAACAGCAGCTACTAATTTGATCCCCCATTAGATAAAACAGCAGCTACTAATTATATCCCCCCATTAGATAAAACAGTAGCTACTAATTAGATCCCCCATTACTTAAAACAGTAGTTACTAATGTTATACCCCATTAGATAAAGCAGCAGCTACTAATCAGATCCCCCATTAGATTCACTTACAGATAGTTGTATTTTTGGGGTACAGCGATGAGGTGAGATGAGTATCCAAGAGGATGGGCCTCAAGCTGCTCTGTATGTTGAAGAGGGTGGGCCTCAAGCTGCATCCTTGTCTCACCCCCCAGCCCTGAGGAAAGACATGTGGGTGTCTATTTGCATATTTGTTGTTTGTGTACGTTGCTTTTGTTTTTGTACATCACGTTCCTTCCATTTGTATAGAAGACCCTCGTGAAATCAACAAAGCATGAGAAGACTTTGTCTGTTTTGGTTTGTTTGTCAGTAAGGGTGTGCAGGGTGTATATTACGTGGTCTGTCGTACGGTATTTTGGTAAGATTTGCTCAGGACATTGTTTTCACTGAGGAAATGTTGGAGTCGGCTGTTGATGATACTGCAGAGGATTTGTCTAAGGCTGCTGTTGACGCACATTCCTGAGTAATTATTGTGATCAAATTTGTCCTTACTTTTGTGGATTGGGGTGGCCAGACCTTAGTTCCAAATATTGGGGAAGATGCCAGAGCAGAGGATAATCTTGAAGAGTTTAAGAATAGCCAATTGCATTTTGTGGTATGTATATTTTATCATTTAGTTTAGTTTAACATCAACACCTCAGGCCTTTTGGGGTTGGAGGGTTTGTACACTACATGACCAAAATTATGTGGACACATGCTCAAACAACATCTCATTCCAAAATCATGGGTATTAATATGGAGTTGGTCCCCCCCTTTGCTGCTATAACAGCCTCCACCCTTCTGGGAAGGCTTTCCACTAGATGTAGGAACATTGCTGCTATAACAGCCTCCACTCTTCTGGGAAGGCTTTCCACTAGATGTTGGAACATTGCTGCTATAACAGCCTCCACTCTTCTGGGAAGGCTTCCACTAGATGTTGGAACATTGCTGCGGGGACTTGCTTCCATTCAGTCACAAGAGCATTAGTGAGGTCGGGGACTGATGTTGGGCGATGAGGCCTGGCTCGCAGTCGGCATTCCAATGCATCCCAAAGGTGTTTGATGGGGTTGAGGTCAAGGTTCTGTGCAGGCCAGTCAAGTTCTTCCATACCGATCTCGACAAACCATTTCTGTATGGACCTCGCTTTTTGCATGGGGGCATTGTTGAAACAGGAAAGTGCCTTCCCCAAACTGTTGCCACAAAGTTGGAAGTACAGAATCATCTAGAATTTCACTGTATGTTGTAGTGTTAAGATTTCCCTTCACTGGAACTAAGGGGCCATGAAAACAGCCCCAGTTTGCACTATGCATTAGGGCTGGTAGCGTTCTCCTGGCATTTGCCAAACCCAGATTCATCCTTTGGACTGCCAGACAGTGAAGCGTGATTCATCACTCCATCACAACGTGTTTCCACTGCTCCAGAGTCCGATGGCAGCGAGCATTACACCACTCCAGCTGACTCTTAGGGTTGCGCATGGTGATCTTAGGCGTGTGTAAGGCTGCCCCCGACGAACAGTTCTTGTGTTGACGTTGCTTCCAGAGATCCTACTCTGCGTCCCACAAAGAAATGGAGGTTGGCGGTTGGAACCATGGTGGTTGGAACCAAAACGAACATTTGGACCGTGAAGCATGGAGGAGGAGGTGTGATGTTGTGGGGGTGCTTTGTTGGTGACACTGTCAGTGATTTCTTTAGAATTCAAGGCACACTTAACCAGCTTGGCTACCACAGCACTATGCAGCGACACGCCATCCCATCTGGTTTGTGGTTAGTGGGACTATCATTTGTTTTTCAACAGGATAATGACCCAACACCCCTCCAGGCTGTGTAAGGGCTATTTGACCAAGAAGGAGAGTGATGGAGTGCTGCATCAGATGACCTGGCCTCCACAATCACCTGACCTCAACCTAATTGAGATGGTTTGGGATGAGTTGCACAGCAGAGTGAAGGAAAGGCAGCCAACAAGTGCTCAGCATATGAGGGATCTCCTTCAAGAGTATTGGAAAAGCATTCCAGGTGAAGCGGGTTGAGAGAATGCCAAGAGTGTGCAAAGCTGTCATCAAGGCGAAGGGTGGCTATGTTGAAGAATCTAAAATATAAAACACTTTCTTGCTTACTACATGATTCCATATGTGTTATTTCATAGTTTTGATGTCTTCACTATTATTCTACAATGTAGAAAATAGTAAAAAATAAAAATAAAATAAAAACCTTGAATGAGCTGCAGCTTTCAAGAAGCCGGGACTTCTTGAACTTCCATCAAACAGGGAAAGTGTCAATACAGGACTAAGATCGAAAACAAATGATAGATTATCAGATACACCGGCTACAACGCTCGTCGGATGTGGCAGGGCTTGCGAACTATTAAGGACTACAAAGGGAAGCACAGCCTCGAGCTGCCCAATGACACGAACCTACTAGACGAGCTACATGACTTCTATGCTCGCCTCCAGTCAATCAACACTGAAACATGCATGAGAGCACCAGCTGTTCTGGACGACTGTGATCACGCTCTCCATAACCGCAGTGAATAAGACCTTTAAACAGGTCAACATTTACAAGGCCGCAGGGCCAGACAGATGTACCAACTGGCAAGTGTCTTCACTGACATTTTCAACCTGTCCCTGACCAAGTCTGTAATACCAACATGTTTCATGTGCCCATGAACACCAAGGTAACCTGCCTAATATGAATACCGACCCGTAGCACTCACGTCTGTAGCCATGAAGTGCTTTGAAAGGCTGGTCATGGCTCACATAAAAACCCACTCCAATTCACATACCACCCCAACAGATCCACAGATGATGCAGTCTCTATTGCACTCCACACTGCCCTTTCCCACCTGGACAAATGGAACACCTACATAAGAATGCTGTTCATTGACTACAGCTCAGCGTTCAACATCATATTGCCCTCAAAGCTCATTACTAAGCAGCTAAGGACCCTGGGACAAAACACCTCCCTCTGCAACTCGATCATGGACACCCTGACGGGCCACCCCCCAGGTGGTGAGGATAGGCAACAACACATCTGCCACACTGATCCTCAACACAGGGGCTCATGGGTGGTGCTCAGTCCCCTCCTGTACTTCCTGTTCACCCACGACTGCATGGCCAAGACAGCAACACCATCATTAAGTTTTCCAACGACACAACAGTGGTAGGCCTGATCACCGACAACGATGAGACATATAGGGAGGAGGTCAGAGACCTGGCTGTGTGGTGCCAGGACAACAACCTCTCCTCTCCCTCAACGTGATCAAGACTAAGGAGATGATTGTGGAAAAGGAGCACCGAGCACGTCCCCATTCTCATCGACGGGACTGTAGTGGAGCAGGTTGAGAGCTTCAAGTTCCTTGGTATCCACATCACCAATGAACTATCATGGTCCAAACACACCAAGACAGTTGTGAAGAGAACACAATAATGCCTGTTCCCCCTCAACAGATTGAAAAGATTTGGCATGGGTCCTCAGATCCTCACAAGGTTCCACAGCTGAACCATCAATGGGTTCATCAATGCCTGGTATGGAAACTATTCAGCCAACCACAAGGCACTACAGAGGGTATTGTGTACGACCCAGTACATCTGGGGCCAAGCTTGCTGCCATCCAGGACCTGTATACGAGGCGGTGTCAGAGGAAGGCCCGGACAATTGTCAAAGACTCCAGTCACCAAAGTCATAGACTGTTCTCTCTGCTACTGCACGGCAAGCAGCAACAGCTTCTACCCCCAAGCCATAAAACTGCTGAACAGCTAATCAAATGTCCACCCAGACAATTTGCATTGCCCCTCCCTCTTTTACACTGCTGCTACTCTCTGTTTATTATCTATGCATAGTCACTTTACTTCTACCTACATGTACATATTACCTGAACTACCTCGACTAACCGGTGCCCCCGCACATTGACTCTGTACCACCTACCTGTATATAGCCTCGATACTGTTATCTGATTTTTGCTCCTCAATTATTTATTTTTATATTTTCTAATCTATATTTATTTTCTTTATTTTTTCTTTCTTCATTTTTTACTTCAGTTTATTTAGTAAATAGTTTCTTAACACTGATTTTCCTTAACTGCATTGTTGGTTAAGGGCTTGTCAGTAAGCATTACACTGTGAGGTCTACACCTGTTGGTTAAGGGCTGGTCAGTCAGCATTTCACTGTGAGGTCTACACCTGTTGGTTAAGGGCTGGTCAGTCAGCATTTCACTGTGAGGTCTACACCTGTTGGTTAAGGGCTGGTCAGTCAGCATTTCACAGTGAGGTCTACACCTGTTGGTTAAGGGCTGGTCAGTCAGCATTTCACAGTGAGGTCTACACCTGTTGGTTAAGGGCTGGTCAGTCAGCATTTCACTGTGTGGTCCACACCTGTTGGTTAAGGGCTGGTCATTCAGGTTTACACTGTGAGGTCTACACCTGTTGGTTAAGGGCTGGTCAGTCAGCATTCTACTTCCTGTCTACACTGTTTCTGCTTCCTACTTCCTGTCTACACTGTTTCTGCTTCCTATGCTGTTACATAATTAAATGGTGTTATAATTACAAACTTTTACGACTGTGTCTTAGGGCGAGCTATGTGTGTGTGTGCGTGTGTGTGTGTTGTAAGTCTAACCGTTTTGTTGTGTGTGTTTCAGGGTGACATCGGCAGGGCGGGGTCTCCAGGATACAGAGGAGATGAGGGCGCCCCCGGACCAGAGGTTGGGAAACTAATCAATCAATTTGTTTATCCATTCCGTCATCTAGTTAACACATGTATTTGTCTCACACACATTTATCACTAAGCTGGGAGTCTTATCACATATTTATCCCTAAGCTGGAAGTCTTATCACATATTTATCACTAAGCTGGAAGTCTTATCACATATTTATCACTAAGCTGGAAGTCTTATCACATATTTATCACTAAGCTGGAAGTCTTATCACATATTTATCACTAAGCTGGAAGTCTTATCACATATTTATCACTAAGCTGGGAGTCTTAACACATATTTATCACTAAGCTGGAAGTCTTATCACACATTTATCACTAAGCTGGGAGTCTTATCACATATTTATCACTAAGCTGGAAGTCTTATCACACATTTATCACTAAGCTGGGAGTCTTAACACATATTTATCACTAAGCTGGGAGTCTTATCACATATTTATCACTAAAGTGGGAGTCTTATCACACATTTATCACTAAGCTGTGAGTCTTATCACACATTTATCACTGAGCTGGGAGTCTCATCACACCTGCATCACTAAACTGGGAGTCTTATCACACCTGCATCACTAAGCTGGGAGTCTTATCACACCTGCATCACTAAGCTGGGAGTCTTATCACACCTGCATCACTAAGCTGGGAGTTATCACACCTGCATCACTAAGCTGGGAGTCTTATCACACCTGCATCATTAAGCTTGGAGTCTTATCACACCTGCATCACTAAGCTTGGAGTCTTATCACACCTGCATCACTAAGCTGGGAGTCTTATCACACCTGCATCACTAAGCTGGGAGTCTTATCACACCTGCATCACTAAGCTGGGAGTCTTATCACACCTGCATCACTAAGCTGGGAGTCTTATCACATCTGCATCACTAAGCTGGGAGTCTTATCACACCTGCATCACTAAGCTGGGAGTCTTATCACACATTTATCACTAAGCTGGGAGTCTTATCACACCTGCATCACTAAACTGGGAGTCTTATCACACCTGCATCACTAAGCTGGGAGTCTTATCACACCTGCATCACTAAGCTGGGAGTCTTATCACACCTGCATCACTAAGCTGGGAGTTATCACACCTGCATCACTAAGCTGGGAGTCTTATCACACCTGCATCATTAAGCTTGGAGTCTTATCACACCTGCATCACTAAGCTTGGAGTCTTATCACACCTGCATCACTAAGCTGGGAGTCTTATCACACCTGCATCACTAAGCTGGGAGTCTTATCACACCTGCATCACTAAGCTGGGAGTCTTATCACACCTGCATCACTAAGCTGGGAGTCTTATCACATCTGCATCACTAAGCTGGGAGTCTTATCACACCTGCATCACTAAGCTGGGAGTCTTATCACACATTTATCACTAAGCTGGGAGTCTTATCACACATTTATCACTAAGCTGGGAGTCTTATCACACCTGCATCAAATCAAATCAGATCAAATGTATTTATATAGCCCTTCTTACATCAGCTGATATCTCAAAGTGCTGTACAGAAACCCAGCCAAAATCCCCAAACAGCAAGCAATGCAGGTGTAGAAGCACGGTGGCTAGGAAAAACTCCCTAGAAAGGCCAGAACGTTGGAAGAAACCAAGAGAGGAACCAGGCTATGTGGGGTGGCCAGTCCTCTTCTGGCTGTGCCGGGTGGAGATTATAACAGAACATGGCCAAGATGTTCAAATGTTCATAAATGACCAGCATGGTCAAATAATAATAATCACAGGCAGAACAGTTGAAACTGGAGCAGCAGCACGGCCAGGTGGACTGGGGACAGCAAGGAGTCATCATGCCAGGTAGTCCTGAGGCATGGTCCGAGGGCTCAGGTCCTCCGAGAGAGCGAAAGAAAGAGAGAAAGAGAGAATTAGAGAGAGCATACTTAAATTCACACAGGACACTGGATAGGACAGGAGAAGTACTCCAGATATAACAAACTGACCCTAGCCCCCCGACACATAAACTACTGCAGCATAAATACTTGAGGCTGAGACAGGAGGGGTCAGGAGACACTGTGGCCCCATCCGATGATACCCCCGGACAGGGCCAAACAGGAAGGATATAACCCCACCCACTTTGCCAAAGCACAGCCCCCACACTACTAGAGGGATATCTTCAACCACCAACTTACCATCCTGAGACAAGGCCGAGTATAGCCCATAAAGATCTCTGCCACGGCACAACCCAAGGGGGGAACGCCAACCCAGACAGGAAGATCACATCAGTGACTCAACCCACTCAAGTGACGCACCCCTCCTTGTGATGGTATGAAAGAGCCCTAGTAAGCCAGTGACTCAGCCCCTGTAATAGTGTTAGAGGCAGAGGATCCCAGTGGAAAGATGGGAACCGGCCAGGCAGAGACAGCAAGGGCAGTTCGTTGCTCCAGAGCCTTTCCGTTCACCTTCACACTCCTGGGCCAGACTGCACTCAATCATATGACCCACTGAAGAGATGAGTCTTCAGTAAAGACTTAAAGGTTGAGACCGAGTTTGCGTCTCTGACATGGGTAGGCAGACCATTCCATAAAAATGGAGCTCTATAGGAGAAAGCCCTGCCTCCAGCTGTTTGCTTAGAAATTCTAGGGACAATTAGGAGGCCTGCGTCTTGTGACCGTAGCGTACGTGTAGGTATGTACCCCATGTAAAGCCCATGTAATGCTTTGTAGGTTAGCAGTAAAACCTTGAAATCAGCCCTTGCTTTGACAGGAAGCCAGTGTAGGGAGGCTAGCACTGGAGTAATATGATCACATTTTTTGGTTCTAGTCAGGATTCTAGCAGCCGTATTTAGCACTAACTGAAGTTTATTTAGTGCTTTATCCGGGTAGTCTGAAAGTAGAGCATTGCAGTAGTCTAACCTAGAAGTAACACAAGCATGGATACATTTTTATGCATCATTTTTGGATAGAAAGTTTCTGATTTTTGCAAAGTTATGTAGATTGAAAAAAGCTGTCCTTGAAATGGTCTTGATATGTTCTTCAAAAGAGAGATCAGGGTCCAGAGTAACACCGAGGTCCTTCACAGTTTTATTTGAGACCATTAAGATTAATTGTCAGATTCAACAGAATATCTCTTTGTTTCTTGGGACCTAGAACAAGCATTAGTGAGTTTGATACACATCCAGTGGATAGGTAGCCGTTTATTATGTTCAACATAGGAGGGCCAAGCACAGGAAGCAACTCTTTCAGTAGTTTAGTTGGAATATGCTCCAGTATGCAGCTTGAAGGTTTAGAGGCCATGATTATTTTCATCATTGTGTCAAGAGATATAGTACTAAAACACTTGATCGTCTTTCTTGATCCTAGGTCCACGCAGAGTTGTGCAGACTCAGGACAACCGAGCTTTGAAGGAATACACAGATTTAAAGAGGAATCCGTAATTTACTTTCTAATAATCATGATCTTTTCCTCAAAGAAGTTCATGAATTTATTACTGCTGAAGTGAAAGCCATCCTCTCTTGGGGAATGCTGCTTTTTAGTTACCTTAGCGACAGTATCAAAAAGGAATTTCGGATTGTTCTTATTTTCCTCAATTAAGTTGGAAAAATAGGATGATCGAGCAGCAGTAAGGGCTCTTCGATACTGCACGGTACTTGTCTTTCCAAGCTAGTCAGAAGACTTCCAGTTTGGTGTGGCGCCATTTCCGTTCCAATTTTCTGGCAGCTTGCTTCAGAGCTCGGGTATCACTAAGCTGGGAGTTTTTCAGGTTTTGTCATCTTATTTTCCAACCAGTGTGCCGTGCACCAGGTGGATATTTTGATATTGATAAAAGTTTCTGCCTAATGATGTCAAAGGTCAGGTGGTCAGGAAGTCTTCCTCCGTTAACATCTGAACTTCATTTCTCATGTTCCCGCTCTGATTTCCTATCTGTCTAAACTACATTTCCCTTCTCTCTCTTATCTAAACTACCGTTCCCAACTCTCTTATCTAAACTACATTTCCCTTCTCTCTCTTATCTAAACTACATTTCCCTTCTCTCTCTTATCTAAACTACATTTCCCTTCTCTCTCTTATCTAAACTACCTTTCCCAACTCTCTTATCTAAACTACATTTCCCTTCTCTCTCTTATCTAAACTCCTTTCCCAACTCTCTTATCTAAACTACCTTTCCCAACTGTCTTATCTAAACTACATTTCCCTTCTCTCTCTTATCTAAACTACATTTCCCATCTCTCTCTTATCTAAACTACCTTTCCCAACTCTCTTATCTAAACTACATTTCCCATCTCTCTCTTATCTAAACTACCTTTCCCAACTGTCTTATCTAAACTACATTTCCCTTCTCTCTCTTATCTAAACTACATTTCCCATCTCTCTCTTATCTAAACTACCTTTCCCAACTCTCTTATCTAAACTACATTTCCCATCTCTCTCTTATCTAAACTACATTTCCCAGGGCCCCAAAGGACCAAGAGGAATCAAAGGAGCTCCTGGAGACAGAGGCCAGATCGGAAACAGGGTGAGAGGGCGAGAGAGAGAACATTTGGGGGGAGGGGAAATGAAAGAAAATAAGATCGAGGGATGACTGAAGTGTTCTGTTTCTTCTGTTTCAGGGAGAAGATGGGGCACCAGGAAATGGAACTGAAGGTTGCCATGGTTTCCAGGTACAGTTGTGTTACGTCTGAGGTATTGTTGTTTGGGTTCATTGTAGTGTGTGTGTGTGTGTGTGTGTGTGTGTGTGTGTGTGTGTGTGTGTGTGTGTGTGTGTGTGTGTGTGTGTGTGTGTGTGTGTGTGTGTCTGTGTGTGTGTGTGTGTGTGTGTGTGTGTGTGCGTGCGTGCGTGCGTGCGTGCGTGTGTGCGTGCGTGCGTGTGTGTGTGTGTGTGCGTGCGTGCGTTGTCTGCCGTCTTGCCGTGTCTCACACATCCCTCTCCTCTCTCAGGGTTACCCCGGCCCACGAGGGGGCATTGGAGAGCCGGTGAGTTCACCTTTCACCTCAGAATCAGCCCCAAGGCAGTCTCTCACACTATATCACACTATCATAGTACCGTAGCGAGGTCGATAGCCTAGCCAGAACTCCAACCTGGATCTCTCTGGTTCAGAGGCAAGGACTCTGTCCACAGTCCCAAGACACTGAACTTTGTAAGTAGCATACCACCCTGCATCCCGATGCCTTGCCTCTGAACCTAAACAGGGTTGGTCCTGGTCCGTCCCTGGATGGGAGACCAGATGCTGCTGGAAGTGGTGCTGGAAGGCCAGTAGGTTTAAATAGTAATATCCCAGGGTTGGTCCTGGTCCGTCCCTGGATGGGAGACCAGATGCTGCTGGAAGTGGTGCTGGAAGGCCAGTAGGTTTAAATAGTAATATCCCAGGGTAGAGACTGGGGACATTGTCCTGTGTAGGGTGCTGTCTTTCAGGATGGGACAGTAAACGGGTGGCCTGACTCTCTGTGGTCACTGAAGATCCCATGTCACTTATCATAAGATAAGTGGTGGTGTTAACCCTGGTGTCCTGGCTAAATTCCCAATCTGGTCCTCATACCACCACGGTCACACAGGAAACACTACTCTACTCTGGTACAGGATGTATAACAGTAGTCCTACAGTACATAAACAGTACCACAGTACCAGGATGTAATGCCAGGATTGGATCCTATTCAACTCAGTGCCAGATGAATTGAGAAGAGCTTACTGAGCACTTTTGATGTGAAAAACATGGCAGGCTTAAACACCATGACATTTCAATTTTTGAGTTTTAACCTCAAATCAGTCATGATGACTAGTGTTACTGTAACTGTTTCCCAGACTGTGAATTACTTTTAGAGTAGATGTATTCATCTGGGTTCATCTGGGTTTTAGAGTAGATGTATTCATCTGGGTTCATCTGGGTTTTAGAGTAGATGTATTCATCTGGGTTCATCTGGGTTTTAGATGTATTCATGTATGGACAGTGGTGCTAACAGGTTCATCTGGGTTTTAGAGTAGATGTATTCATCTGGGTTCATCTGGGTTTTAGAGTAGATGTATTCATCTGGGTTCATCTGGGTTTTAGAGTAGATGTATTCATCTGGGTTCATCTGGGTTTTAGAGTAGATGTATTCATCTGGGTTCATCTGGGTTTTAGAGTAGATGTATTCATCTGGGTTCATCTGGGTTTTAGAGTAGATGTATTCATCTGGGTATAGGGAATAGAGAGCCATTTGACAAGGCCTGTATCATGACTATATAGGGAATAGAGAGCAATTTAAGATACAATCCTTCTTTATCCGAGACACGATGATTTGCCAGTTGTATTTGGTCTGGTTCGCCCAATGTCTGATTCATCAATAGATTT
>NC_088228.1:1206275-1221275 GCF_036934945.1 Oncorhynchus masou masou | reverse complement strand
AGTCACTAGTCAGGCAGTAGACAGTAGTCAGTAGTCAGTAGACAGTCGTCACTAGTCAGTCAGTAGACAGTAGTCACTAGTCAGGCAGTAGACAGTAGTCAGTAGACAGTAGTCACTAGTCAGACAGTAGACAGTAGTCACTAGTCAGGCATTAGTCACTAGTCAGACAGTAGTCAGGCAGTAGTCACTAGTCAGACAGTAGTCAGTAGTCACTAGTCAGGCAGTAGTCAGTAGTCACTAGTCAGGCAGTAGACAGTAGTCACTAGTCAGGCAGTAGTCACTAGTCAGGCAGTAGACAGTAGTCACTAGTCAGACAGTAGACAGTAGTCACTAGTCAGACAGTAGACAGTAGACAGACAGTAGACAGTAGTCACTAGTCAGACAGTAGACAGTAGACAGTAGTCACTAGTCAGACAGTAGACAGTAGACAGTCGTCACTAGTCAGACAGTAGTCACTAGTCAGACAGTAGACAGTAGTCAGACAGTAGACAGTAGTCACTAGTCAGACAGTAGACAGTAGACAGTAGTCACTAGTCAGACAGTAGACAGTAGACAGTCGTCACTAGTCAGACAGTAGACAGTAGTCACTAGTCAGACAGTAGTCAGTAGACAGTCGTCACTAGTCAGGCAGTAGACAGTAGTCACTAGTCAGACAGTAGACAGTAGACAGTCGTCACTAGTCACTAGTCAGGCAGTAGACAGTAGACAGTAGTCACTAGTCAGACAGTAGACAGTAGACAGTCGTCACTAGTCAGACAGTAGACAGTAGACAGTAGTCACTAGTCAGGCAGTAGACAGTAGTCACTAGTCAGGCAGTAGACAGTAGAGAGTAGTCACTAGTCAGACAGTAGACAGTAGACAGTAGTCACTAGTCAGGCAGTAGACAGTAGTCACTAGTCAGGCAGTAGTCAGTAGACAGTCGTCACTAGTCACTAGTCAGGCAGTAGTCAGTAGACAGTCGTCACTAGTCAGGCAGTAGACAGTAGTCACTAGTCAGGCAGTAGTCAGTAGACAGTAGACAGTAGTCACTAGTCAGACAGTATACAGTAGACAGTAGTTACTAGTCTGGCAGTAGACAGTAGTCACTCGTCAGGCAGTAGACAGTATACAGTAGACAGTAGTTACTAGTCTGGCAGTCGACAGTAGTCACTCGTCAGGCCGTAGACAGTATACAGTAGACAGTAGACAGTAGTTACTAGTCAGGCAGTCGACAGTATACAGTAGTTACTAGTCAGGCAGTAGACAGTTGTCACTAGTCTGGCAGTAGACAGTAGTCAGTAGACAGTAGTCACTAGTCAGACAGTAGACAGTAGTCACTAGTCAGGCAGTAGTCACTAGTCAGACAGTAGACAGTAGTCACTAGTCAGGCAGTAGACAGTAGTCAGTAGACAGTCGTCACTAGTCAGACAGTAGACAGTAGACACTAGTCAGACAGTAGACAGTAGACACTAGTCAGACAGTAGACAGTAGACACTAGTCAGACAGTAGACAGTAGACACTAGTCAGACAGTAGACAGTAGTCAGTAGACAGTAGTTACTAGTCTGGCAGTAGACAGTAGTCACTCGTCAGGCAGTAGACAGTATACAGTAGACAGTAGTTACTAGTCTGGCAGTCGACAGTAGTCACTCGTCAGGCCGTAGACAGTATACAGTAGACAGTAGACAGTAGTTACTAGTCAGGCAGTCGACAGTATACAGTAGTTACTAGTCAGGCAATAGACAGTTGTCACTAGTCTGGCAGTAGACAGTAGTCAGTAGACAGTAGTCACTAGTCAGACAGTAGACAGTAGTCACTAGTGAGGCAGTAGTCACTAGTCAGACAGTAGACAGTAGTCACTAGTCAGGCAGTAGACAGTAGTCAGTAGACAGTCGTCACTAGTCAGACAGTAGACAGTAGACACTAGTCAGACAGTAGACAGTAGACACTAGTCAGACAGTAGACAGTAGACACTAGTCAGACAGTAGACAGTAGACACTAGTCAGACAGTAGACAGTAGTCAGTAGACAGTAGTCACTAGTCAGGCAGTAGACAGTAGTCACTAGTCAGGCAGTAGACAGTAGTCACTAGTCAGACAGTAGACAGTAGTCAGTAGACAGTAGTCACTAGTCAGACAGTAGACAGTAGTCACTAGTCAGGCAGTAGACAGTAGTCACTAGTCAGACAGTAGACAGTAGTCAGTAGACAGTAGTCACTAGTCAGGCAGTAGACAGTAGTCACTAGTCAGGCAGTAGACAGTAGTCACTAGTCAGGCAGTAGACAGTAGTCAGTAGTCAGACAGTAGACAGTAGTCAGTAGACAGTAGTCACTCATCAGACAGTAGACAGTAGACACTAGTCAGACAGTAGACAGTAGTCAGTAGACAGTAGTCACTCATCAGACAGTAGACAGTAGACACTAGTCAGACAGTAGACAGTAGTCACTAGTCAGGCAGTAGACAGTAGTCACTAGTCAGGCAGTAGTTACTAGTCAGGCAGTAGACAGTAGACACTAGTCAGACAGTAGACAGTAGTCAGTAGACAGTAGTCACTCGTCAGACAGTAGACAGTAGACACTAGTCAGACAGTAGACAGTAGTCAGTAGACAGTAGTCACTAGTCAGACAGTAGACAGTAGTCACTAGTCAGGCAGTAGTCAGTAGACAGTCGTCACTAGTCAGGCAGTAGTTACTAGTCAGGCAGTAGACAGTAGACACTAGTCAGACAGTAGACAGTAGTCAGTAGACAGTAGTCACTCGTCAGACAGTAGACAGTAGACACTAGTCAGACAGTAGACAGTAGTCAGTAGACAGTAGTCACTAGTCAGACAGTAGACAGTAGTCACTAGTCAGGCAGTAGTCACTAGTCAGGCAGTAGACAGTAGACACTAGTCAGACAGTAGACAGTAGTCAGTAGACAGTCGTCACTCGTCAGGCAGTAGACAGTAGACACTAGTCAGACAGTAGACAGTAGTCAGTAGACAGTAGTCAGTAGACAGTAGTCAGTAGTCACTAGTCAGGCAGTAGTCAGTAGACAGTCGTCACTAGTCAGGCAGTAGACAGTAGACAGTAGTCAGACAGTAGACAGTAGTCAGTAGACAGTAGTCAGTAGACAGTAGTCAGTAGTCAGACAGTAGACAGTAGTCAGTAGACAGTAGTCACTAGTCAGACAGTAGACAGTAGTCAGTAGTCAGGCAGTAGACAGTATACAGTAGACAGTAGTCACTAGTCAGGCAGTAGACAGTAGTCACTAGTCAGACAGTAGACAGTAGTCACTAGTCAGGCAGTAGACAGTATAGACAGTAGACAGTAGTCACTAGTCAGGCAGTAGACAGTAGTCAGTAGACAGTAGTCACTAGTCAGGCAGTAGACAGTAGTCACTAGTCAGGCAGTAGACAGTAGACAGTAGACAGTAGTCACTAGTCAGACAGTAGACAGTAGTCACTAGTCAGGCAGTAGACAGTAGTCACTAGTCAGACAGTAGACAGTAGTCACTAGTCAGACAGTAGACAGTAGTCACTAGTCAGGCAGTAGACAGTAGACAGTAGTCACTAGTCAGACAGTAGTCACTAGTCAGACAGTAGACAGTAGTCAGACAGTAGTCAGTAGTCAGTAGACAGTAGTCAGTAGACAGTAGTCACTAGTCAGGCAGTAGACAGTAGACAGTTGTCACTAGTCACTCGTCAGGCAGTAGACAGTAGTCACTAGTCAGGCAGTAGTCAGTAGTCACTAGTCAGACAGTAGACAGTAGTCACTAGTCAGACAGTAGTCAGTAGTCAGTAGACAGTAGTCACTAGTCAGACAGTAGACAGTAGTCACTAGTCAGGCAGTAGTCAGTAGACAGTAGTCACTAGTCAGACAGTAGACAGTAGTCAATAGACAGTAGACAGTAGTCAGACAGTAGTCAGTAGACAGTAGACAGTAGACAGTAGTCAGTAGACAGTAGACAGTAGACAGTAGTCACTAGTCAGACTGTAGACAGTAGTCACTAGTCAGGCAGTAGACAGTAGACACTAGTCAGACAGTAGTCACTAGTCAGACAGTAGACAGTAGACAGTAGTCACTAGTCAGGCAGTAGTCAGTAGACAGTAGTCACTAGTCAGACAGTAGTCACTAGTCAGACAGTAGACAGTAGACAGTAGTCACTAGTCAGGCAGTAGTCAGTAGACAGTAGTCACTAGTCAGACAGTAGTCACTAGTCACTCGTCAGGCAGTAGACAGTAGTCACTCGTCAGGCAGTAGACAGTAGTCACTAGTCAGACAGTAGGCAGTAGACAGTAGTCACTAGTCAGACAGTAGTCAGTAGACAGTAGTCACTAGTCAGACAGTAGTCACTAGTCAGACAGTAGACAGTAGACAGTAGTCACTAGTCAGGCAGTAGTCAGTAGACAGTAGTCACTAGTCAGACAGTAGTCACTAGTCAGACAGTAGGCAGTAGACAGTAGTCACTAGTCAGGCAGTAGACAGTAGTCACTAGTCAGGCAGTAGACAGTAGTCACTAGTCAGACAGTAGTCACTAGTCAGACAGTAGACAGTATACAGTCGACAGTAGACAGTAGACAGTAGACAGTTGTCACTAGTCACTCGTCAGGCAGTAGACAGTATACAGTAGACAGTAGACAGTAGACAGTAGTCACTAGTCAGACAGTAGTCACTAGTCAGACAGTAGACAGTATACAGTAGACAGTAGACAGTAGACAGTAGTCACTAGTCAGACAGTAGACAGTAGTCACTAGTCAGGCAGTAGACAGTAGACAGTAGTCACTAGTCAGACAGTAGACAGTAGTCACTAGTCAGGCAGTAGTCACTAGTCAGGCAGTAGACAGTAGACAGTTGTCACTAGTCACTCGTCAGGCAGTAGACAGTATACAGTAGACAGTAGACAGTAGTTACTAGTCAGGCAGTAGACAGTAGTCACTAGTCAGGCAGTAGACAGTAGTTATTAGTCAGGCAGTAGACAGTAGTCACTAGTCAGGCAGTAGACAGTCGTCACTAGTCTGGCAGTAGACAGTATATTCCACCTGTTTTGAGTGAACTTTGACCCCAGAGATAATAATATAGGTTACTCATCAGTTGTCTGTCTCACCCTCTCTCACAACACTTTGTCAAAGTTTCACCACCTGTATTGTGTGTTACTAAGTCTCTACCTGTGTGTGTTACTAAGTCTCTACCTGTGTGTGTTACTAAGTCTCTACCTGTGTGTGTTACTAAGTCTCTACCTGTGTGTGTTACTAAGTCTCTACCTGTGTGTGTTACTAAGTCTCTACCTGTGTGTGTTACTAAGTCTCTACCTGTGTGTGTTACTAAGTCTCTACCTGTCTCTCCTCTGCAGAACGACTCCCCAGGACTCCCAGGGAACAAAGGAGCCAAAGGTCACCGAGGACCTGAAGGAAACCCGGTAAGACAGAGAAATCAATTACATTTATTTTATAAAGCCCTTTTTACATCAGCAGTTGTCACAAAGTACTTTACAGATTCCCAGCCTTGAACCCCATAGAGCTTTACAGATTCCCAGCCTTGAACCCCATAGAGCTTTACAGATTCCCAGCCTTGAACCCCATAGAGCTTTACAGATTCCCAGCCTTGAACCCCATAGAGCTTTACAGATTCCCAGCCTTGAACCCCATAGAGCTTTACAGATTCCCAGCCTTGAACCCCATAGAGCTTTACAGATTCCCAGCCTTGAACCCCATAGAGCTTTACAGATTCCCAGCCTTGAACCCCATAGAGCTTTACAGATTCCCAGCCTTGAACCCCATAGAGCTTTACAGATTCCCAGCCTTGAACCCCATAGAGCTTTACAGATTCCCAGCCTTGAACCCCATAGAGCTTTACAGATTCCCAGCCTTGAACCCCATAGAGCTTTACAGATTCCCAGCCTTGAACCCCATAGAGCTTTACAGATTCCCAGCCTTGAACCCCATAGAGCTTTACAGATTCCCAGCCTTGAACCCCATAGAGCTTTACAGATTCCCAGCCTTGAACCCCATAGAGCTTTACAGATTCCCAGCCTTGAACCCCATAGAGCTTTACAGATTCCCAGCCTTGAACCCCATAGAGCTTTACAGATTCCCAGCCTTGAACCCCATAGAGCTTTACAGATTCCCAGCCTTGAACCCCATAGAGCTTTACAGATTCCCAGCCTTGAACCCCATAGAGCAAGCAATGCAGTGGCAGAAGCACAGTGACTAGGAAAAACTGTCGAGATGGAAGGAACCTATTGGAAAAAACACAGACAGGAACCAGGCTCCCAGGGCTGGCCCACCCTCTTCTATAGATGGATGGATGGAGAGAGGCAGACAGACAGCGAGACAGAGAGAGATAGACAGAGAGACAGAGAGACAGAGAGAAACAGAGACACGGAGAGAGAGACAGAGAGATGCACTCAATGTAGCACTTGGAGATTTTTTTTCTTTGTTATAAATTCAACTTATTATTATTTAAAGAGAGACGGAGAGATGGTGTGAGAGAGACAGAGAGTCAGAGAGACAGATAGACAGAGAGACAGAGAGTCAGAGAGACAGGCAGAGAGACAGAGAGACAGAGAGTCAGAGAGACAGAGAGACAGAGAGAGAGACAGAGAGAGAGAGGGGTTGCAGTCTCTCCCCCTCTGTTTTTCCCTGGCCAGTGGCTCGGCTGCATATTTATAGGATAAACAGTTTGAGTTATGTGTTTGTGGGAAGTGTGCTACACTCAGCCTACAATTAACTGCTGTGTGCGTGCTTGTGTGCGTGCTTGTGCGTGTGGTTGTATCCTCTTCGTCAAGAAAAAATGCTCGTAAATTGAATATTCTCTACTTGAAACAAACAGATGGGAGTGAGGGCAATGGAAGGAGGAAAAGAGGGAGATGTAAAACTTTTGAAAGACCCTGAAGCAGAGAGAGACGTAGAACTATTGAAAGACCCTGAAGCAGAGAGACGTAGAACTATTGAAAGACCCTGAAGCAGAGAGACGTAGAACTATTGAAAGACCCTGTTGTTGAAGCAGAGAGAGACATAGAACTATTGAAAGACCCTGTTGTTGAAGCAGAGAGAGACGTAGAACTATTGAAAGACCCTGAAGCAGAGAGGCGTAGAACTATTGAAAGACCCTGAAGCAGAGGGACGTAGAACTATTGAAAGACCCTGTTGTTGAAGCAGAGAGAGACGTAGAACTATTGAAAGACCCTGAAGCAGAGAGACGTAGAACTATTGAAAGACCCTGAAGCAGAGAGACGTAGAACTATTGAAAGACCCTGTTGTTGAAGCAGAGAGGCGTATAACAATAGAAAGACCCTGAATCAGAGAGACGTAGAACTATTGAAAGACCCTGAAGCAGAGAGACGTAGAACTATTGAAAGACCCTGTTGTTGAAGCAGAGAGAGACATAGAACTATTGAAAGACCCTGTTGTTGAAGCAGAGAGAGACGTAGAACTATTGAAAGACCCTGTTGTTGAAGCAGAGAGACGTAGAACTATTGAAAGACCCTGTTGTTGAAGCAGAGAGAGACATAGAACTATTGAAAGACCCTGTTGTTGAAGCAGAGAGAGACGTAGGACTATTGAAAGACCCTGTTGTTGAAGCAGAGGGAGACAAGAACTATTGAAAGACCCTGTTGTTGAAGCAGAGAGACGTAGAACTATTGAAAGACCCTGAAGCAGAGAGGCGTAGATCTATTGAAAGACCCTGAAGCAGAGGGACGTAAAACTATTGAAAGACCCTGTTGTTGAAGCAGAGAGAGACGTAGAACTATTGAAAGACCCTGAAGCAGAGAGAGACGTAGAACTATTGAAAGACCCTGTTGTTGAAGCAGAGAGAGATGTAGAACTGTTGAAAGACCCTGTTGTTGAAGCAGAGAGACGTAGAACTATTGAAAGACCATGTTGTTGAAGCAGAGGGAGACAAGAACTATTGAAAGACCCTGTTGTTGAAGCAGAGGGAGACGTAGAACTATTGAAAGACCCTGTTGTTGAAGCAGAGAGAGACGTAGAACTATTGAAAGACCCTGTTGTTGAAGCAGAGAGAGACGTAGAACTATTGAAAGACCCTGTTGTTGAAGCAGAGAGACGTAGAACTATTGAAAGACCCTGTTGTTGAAGCAGAGAGACGTAGAACTATTGAAAGACCATGTTGTTGAAGCAGAGAGACATAGAACTATTGAAAGACCCTGTTGTTGAAGCAGAGAGAGACGTAGAACTATTGAAAGACCCTGAAGCAGAGAGAGACATAGAACTATTGAAAGTCCCTGAAGCAGAGAGACGTAGAACTATTGAAAGACCCTGAAGCAGAGAGACGTAGAACTATTGAAAGACCCTGAAGCAGAGAGACGTAGAACTATTGAAAGACCCTGTTGTTGAAGCAGAGAGGCGTATAACAATAGAAAGACCCTGAATCAGAGAGACGTAGAACTATTGAAAGACCCTGAAGCAGAGAGACGTAGAACTATTGAAAGACCCTGTTGTTGAAGCAGAGGGAGACGTAGAACTATTGAAAGACCCTGTTGTTGAAGCAGAGAGAGACGTAGAACTATTGAAAGACCCTGTTGTTGAAGCAGAGAGAGACGTAGAACTATTGAAAGACCCTGTTGTTGAAGCAGAGAGACGTAGAACTATTGAAAGACCCTGTTGTTGAAGCAGAGAGAGATGTAGAACTATTGAAAGACCCTGAATCAGAGAGACGTAGAACTATTGAAAGACCCTGTAGGGCCACTACACTAACTAGCCCCTTTCATCTATTACAGTAGGGCTCCTCTACTAGCCTCATTCATCTACTACAGTAGGGTTACTACACTAACTAGCCCCATTCATCTATTACAGTAGCGCTACTACACTAACGAGCCCCATTCATCTGTTACAGTAGGGCTCCTAAACTAACTAGCCCCATTCATTTATTACAGTAAGGCTCCTCTACAAGCCCCATTCATCTTTTACAGTAGGGCTTTGACATGAACTTGCCCCATTCATCTATTACAGTAGGGCTTCTACACTAACTCCCCAATTTCATCTACTACAGTAGGGCTACTACACTAACTAGCCCCATTCATCTATTACAGTAGGGCCACTACACTAACTAGCCCCTTTCATCTATTACAGTAGGGCTACTACACTAACTAGCCCCATTCATCTATTACAGTAGGTCTCCTCTACTAGCCCCATTCATCTATTACAGTAGGGCTTCTACACTAACTAGCCCCATTCATCTATTACAGTAGGGCGTCTACACTAACCAGCCCCATTAATCTATTACAGTAGGGCTACTACACTAACTCGCCCCATTCATCTATTACAGTAGGGCCACTACACTAACTAGCCCCTTTCATCTACTACAGTAGAGCTTCTACACTAACTAGCCCCATTCATCTATTACAGTAGGTCTCCTCTACTAGCCCCATTCATCTATTACAGTAGGGCTTCTACACTAACTAGCCCCATTCATCTATTACAGTAGGGCGTCTACACTAACTAGCCCCATTCATCTATTACAGTAGGGCCACTACACTAACTAGCCCCTTTCATCTACTACAGTAGAGCTTCTACACTAACTAGCCCCATTCATCTATTACAGTAGGGCTCCTCTACTAGCCCCATTCATCTTTTACAGTAGGGCTTTGACACTAACTTGCTCCATTCATCTATTACAGTAGGGATCCTCTACTAGCCCATTTCATCTATTATAGTAGGGCTTCTACACTAACTAGCCCCATTCATCTATTACAGTAGGGCTTCTACACTAACTAGCCCCATTCATCTATTACAGTAGGGTTACTGCACTACCTAGCCCCATTCATCTATTACAGTAGGGCTTTGACACTGACTAGCCCCATTCATCTATTACAGTAGGGCTTTGACCCTAACTAGCCCCATTCATCTATTACAGTAGGGCTTTGACACCAACTAGCCCCATTCATCTATTACAGTAGGGCTTTGACACCAACTAGCCCCATTCATCTATTACAGTAGGGCTACTGTACTAACTAGCCCCATTCATCTATTACAGTAGAGCTCCTCTACTAGCCCCATTCATCTATTTACAGTAGAGCTAATACACTAACTAGCCCCATTCATATATTACAGTAGGCATCCTCTACTAGCCCCATTCATCTATTGCAGTAGGGCTCCTACACTAGCCCCATTCATCTATTACAGTAGGGATTCTCTACTAGCCCCATTCATCTATTACAGTAGGGCTCCTACACTAACTAGCCCCATTCATCTATTACAGTAGGGCTCCTACACTAACTAGCCCAATTCATTTATTACAGTAGCGCTATTACACTAACTAGCCCCATTCATCTATTACAGTAGGGCTTCTACACTAACTCCCCAATTTCATCTACTACAGTAGGGCTACTACACTAACTAGCCCCATTCATCTATTACAGCAGGGCCACTACACTAACTAGCCCCTTTCATCTATTACAGTAGGGCTACTACACTAACTAGCCCCATTCATCTATTACAGTAGGTCTCCTCTACTAGCCCCATTCATCTATTACAGTAGGGCTTCTACACTAACTAGCCCCATTCATCTATTACAGTAGGGCGTCTACACTAACCAGCCCCATTAATCTATTACAGTAGGGCTCCTACACTAACTAGCCCAATTCATTTATTACAGTAGCGCTATTACACTAACTAGCCCCATTCATCTATTACAGTAGGGCTTCTACACTAACTCCCCAATTTCATCTACTACAGTAGGGCTACTACACTAACTAGCCCCATTCATCTATTACAGTAGGGCCACTACACTAACTAGCCCCTTTCATCTATTACAGTAGGGCTACTACACTAACTAGCCCCATTCATCTATTACAGTAGGTCTCCTCTACTAGCCCCATTCATCTATTACAGTAGGGCGTCTACACTAACCAGCCCCATTAATCTATTACAGTAGGGCTACTACACTAACTAGCCCCATTCATCTATTACAGTAGGGCCACTACACTAACTAGCCCCTTTCATCTACTACAGTAGAGCTTCTACACTAACTAGCCCCATTCATCTATTACAGTAGGTCTCCTCTACTAGCCCCATTCATCTATTACAGTAGGGCTTCTACACTAACTAGCCCCATTCATCTATTACAGTAGGGCGTCTACACTAACTAGCCCCATTCATCTATTACAGTAGGGCCACTACACTAACTAGCCCCTTTCATCTACTACAGTAGAGCTTCTACACTAACTAGCCCCATTCATCTATTACAGTAGGTCTCCTCTACTAGCCCCATTCATCTATTACAGTAGGGCTTCTACACTAACTAGCCCCATTCATCTATTACAGTAGGGCGTCTACACTAACTAGCCCCATTCATCTATTACAGTAGGGCCACTACACTAACTAGCCCCTTTCATCTACTACAGTAGAGCTTCTACACTAACTAGCCCCATTCATCTATTACAGTAGGGCTCCTCTACTAGCCCCATTCATCTTTTACAGTAGGGCTTTGACACTAACTTGCTCCATTCATCTATTACAGTAGGGCTCCTACACTAACTAGCCCAATTCATTTATTACAGTAGCGCTATTACACTAACTAGCCCCATTCATCTATTACAGTAGGGCTTTGACACTAACTAGCCCCATTCATCTATTACAGTAGGGCTTTGACCCTAACTAGCCCCATTCATCTATTACAGTAGGGCTTTGACACCAACTAGCCCCATTCATCTATTACAGTAGGGCTTCTCTACTAGCCCCATTCATCTATTGCAGTAGGGCTCCTCTTCTAACCTATACACAGCTTGATCCGTCATCATTTCCTCTTCTCTCCTAGCATCATGGTTTGAAAGAGGCGTGTACATGCCAGTCCATTTGATAGGCCTGCTGTATGCAACACCCAGTCACAGATACCATCCTATATGTAAACGTGTTTGTGCCCCCAACCCCCCCCCCCTATTTTAGGGCTCTGTCGGGACCACCATTAGACTGGCATAAATGGTATAAATTGCTAGTTGGTCCACGGGGTGGGTGCTGGAACAGTTTAATGTACAATGTAGGTACGTTACTGCATTGTGTAGCCGAGAAGCACCGCTTCCTGTCGGCTATTCTAAATATTCATTCAAATCGTCCTGCTGCAGGATGATGTCCCTCCTGCGACTAAATAAGATCTGACATTAGTTTTGTCCCTATAAGGTAATGAAGAATGGCTCACTCCTCTTCTCTCTCTCTCTCTCTCTCTCTCTCTCTCTCTCTCTCTCTTTGTCTGTCTGTCTGTCTGTCTGTCTGTCTGTCTGTCTCTCTCTCTCTCTCTCCCTCTCTCTCTCTGTCTCTCTCTCTCTCTCTCTCTCTCTCTCTCTCTGTCTCTCTTTCTCTCCCTCTCTCTCTCTCTGTCTCTCCCTCTCCCTCTCTGTCTCTCTCTCTCTCTATTCCTCTCTCTCTCTCTCTCCCTGTCTCTCTCTCTCTCCCTCTCTCTCTCTCTGTCTCTCTCTCTCCCTCTCTCTCTCTGTCTCTCTCCCTCTCCCTCTCTCTCTCTCTCTCTCTCTGTCTCTCTGTCTCTCTCTCTCTCTGTCTCTCTCTCTCTCCCTCTCTCTCTCTGTCTCTCTCCCTCTCCCTCTCTCTCTCTCCCTCTCTCTCTCCCTCTCTCTCTGTCTCTCTCCCTCTTCCTCTCTTTCTCTGTCTCTGTCTCTGTCTCTCTCTCTGTCTCTGTCTCTGTCTCTGTCTCTGTCTCTCTCTCTGTCTCTCTCTCTGTCTCTCTCTCTGTCTCTGTCTCTGTCTCTGTCTCTGTCTCTGTCTCTGTCTACAGGGACCAGTTGGGCCTCCCGGACCTGCAGGAGTTGATGTGAGTCATTGTTACAGGAGGAGACGCTATAAACTGTTTGTTAACTTGCGATTAAATACTGCTCACTGTAAAACATTTCTGGTATCTTATGTGGTTATATCAAGACCAGGGTTCAAATATCTCAATGACTTTCACATATTCAGGTACAGTATATTTCATTTGAAAAGACAAGCAGTTGAACATTTTTCTTTTGGAAATAGACACTCCCATGCATTTTATTGGAAAATAGCATTTGATTTGAAAGAAGTACTTGAAAATCTTTAATACAATTTGGTCGACTATTTGGTTTTTACAAATAACATTCAAATCAAAGGAATTGTTTTGGGCTCTGTATTTGTAAATACTCAAATCAAAGGAATTGTTTTGGGCTCTGTATTTGTAAATACTCAAATCAAAGGAATTGTTTTGGCCTCTGTATTTGTAAATACTCAAATCAAAGGAATTGTTTTGGGCTCTGTATTTGTAAATACACAAATGAAAAAATAAACTAAAAACAGAAAGGCAAATCCACATTGAACCCAGTTGTGATTATATACATTCTGAAAGTATTCAGACCCTTTTAAACAATAATGTAATATGGAAAGAGTCAAGGGGTGTCTTTCTGAAGGCCCTGAATCTACTGTTTTAATATTCTACTGATGGTAGGACATTAATATTCTACTGATGGTAGGACATTAATATTCTACTGATGGAAGGGCATTAATATTCTACTGATGGAAGGGCATTAATATTCTACTGATGGAAGGGCATTAATATTCTACTGATGGAAGGACATTAATATTCTACTGATGGAAGGGCATTAATATTCTACTGATGGAAGGACATTAATATTCTACTGATGGAAGGACATTAATATTCTACTGATGGAAGGACATTAATATTCTACTGATGGTAGGACATTAATATTCTACTGATGGAAGGACATTAATATTCTACTGATGGTAGGACATTAATATTCTACTGATGGAAGGACATTAATATTCTACTGATGGTAGGACATTAATATTCTACTGATGGAAGGACATTAATATTCTACTGATGGAAGGACATTAATATTCTACTGATGGAAGGACATTAATATTCTACTGATGGTAGGACATTAATATTCTACTGATGGAAGGACATTAATATTCTACTGATGGAAGGACATTAATATTCTACTGATGGTAGGACATTAATATTCTACTGATGGAAGGGCATTAATATTCTACTGATGGAAGGACATTAATATTCTACTGATGGAAGGACATTAATATTCTACTGATGGTAGGACATTAATATTCTACTGATGGAAGGACATTAATATTCTACTGATGGAAGGGCATTAATATTCTACTGATGGAAGGACATTAATATTCTACTGATGGAAGGGCATTAATATTCTACTGATGGAAGGACATTAATATTCTACTGATGGAAGGGCATTAATATTCTACTGATGGTAGGACATTAATATTCTACTGATGGAAGGGCATTAATATTCTACTGATGGAAGGGCATTAATATTCTACTGATGGAAGGACATTAATATTCTACTGATGGAAGGACATTAATATTCTACTGATGGAAGGACATTAATATTCTACTGATGGAAGGGCATTAATATTCTACTGATGGAAGGACATTAATATTCTACTGATGGAAGGACATTAAGACATTAATATTCTACTGATGGAAGGACATTAATATTCTACTGATGGAAGGGCATTAATATTCTACTGATGGAAGGGCATTAATATTCTACTGATGGAAGGGCATTAATATTCTACTGATGGAAGGACATTAATATTCTACTGATGGAAGGGCATTAATATTCTACTGATGGAAGGACATTAATATTCTACTGATGGAAGGACATTAAGACATTAATATTCTACTGATGGAAGGACATTAAGACATTAATATTCTACTGATGGAAGGACATTAAGACATTAATATTCTACTGATGGAAGGACATTAAGACATTAATATTCTACTGATGGAAGGACATTAAGACATTAATATTCTACTGATGGAAGGGCATTAATATTCTACTGATGGAAGTGCATTAATATTCTACTGATGGAAGGACATTAATATTCTACTGATGGAAGGGCATTAATATTCTACTGATGGTAGGGCATTAATATTCTACTGATGGAAGGGCATTAATATTCTACTGATGGAAGGACATTAATATTCTACTGATGGAAGGGCATTAATATTCTACTGATGGAAGGACATTAATATTCTACTGATGGAAGGGCATTAAGACATTAATATTC
>NC_088228.1:1088775-1201275 GCF_036934945.1 Oncorhynchus masou masou | reverse complement strand
GTTGTCTCTCCTCCAGTCTCGTTCTCAGGGGAAACAGACATCGTGTTGTCTTAGGGTATTGTTTTCATGTTGTTTCTCCTGTCTCCTCCAGTCTCGTTCTCAGGGGACACAGACATCGTGTTGTCTTAGGGTATTGTCTTCATGTTGTTTCTCCTGTCGTGTCTCTCCTCCAGTCTCGTTCTCAGGGGACACAGACATCGTGTTGTCTTAGGGTATTGTCTTCATGTTGTTTCTCCTGTCTCCTCCAGTCTCGTTCTCAGGGGACACAGACATCGTGTTGTCTTAGGGTATTGTCTTCATGTTGTTTCTCCTGTCGTGTCTCTCCTCCAGTCTCGTTCTCAGGGGATACAGACATCGTGTTGTCTTAGGGTATTGTCTTCATGTTGTTTCTCCTGTCTCCTCCAGTCTCGTTCTCAGGGGATACAGACATCGTGTTGTCTTAGGGTATTGTCTTCATGTTGTTTCTCCTGTCTCCTCCAGTCCCGTTCTCAGGGGACACAGACATCGTGTTGTCTTAGGGTATTGTCTTCATGTTGTTTCTCCTGTCTCCTCCAGTCTCGTTCTCAGGGGATACAGACATCGTGTTGTCTTAGGGTATTGTCTTCATGTTGTTTCTCCTGTCTCCTCCAGTCTCGTTCTCAGGGGACACAGACATCGTGTTGTCTTAGGGTATTGTCTTCATGTTGTTTCTCCTGTCTCCTCCAGTCTCGTTCTCAGGGGACACAGACATCGTGTAGTCTTAGGGTATTGTCTTCATGTTGTTTCTCCTGTCTCCTCCAGTCTCGTTCTCAGGGGACACAGACATCGTGTTGTCTTAGGGTATTGTCTTCATGTTGTTTCTCCTGTCGTGTCTCTCCTCCAGTCTCGTTCTCAGGGGATACAGACATCGTGTTGTCTTAGGGTATTGTCTTCATGTTGTTTCTCCTGTCTCCTCCAGTCTCGTTCTCAGGGGATACAGACATCGTGTTGTCTTAGGGTATTGTCTTCATGTTGTTTCTCCTGTCTCCTCCAGTCTCGTTCTCAGGGGACACAGACATCGTGTTGTCTTAGGGTATTGTCTTCATGTTGTTTCTCCTGTCTCCTCCAGTCTCGTTCTCAGGGGACACAGAAATCGTGTTGTCTTAGGGTATTGTCTTCATGTTGTTTCTCCTGTCTCCTCCAGTCTCGTTCTCAGGGGACACAGACATCGTGTTGTCTTAGGGTATTGTCTTCATGTTGTTTCTCCTGTCTCCTCCAGTCTCGTTCTCAGGGGACACAGACATCGTGTTGTCTTAGGGTATTGTCTTCATGTTGTTTCTCCTGTCTCCTCCAGTCTCGTTCTCAGGGGACACAGACATCGTGTAGTCTTAGGGTATTGTCTTCATGTTGTTTCTCCTGTCTCCTCCAGTCTCGTTCTCAGGGGACACAGACATCGTGTTGTCTTAGGGTATTGTCTTCATGTTGTTTCTCCTGTCGTGTCTCTCCTCCAGTCTCGTTCTCAGGGGATACAGACATCGTGTTGTCTTAGGGTATTGTCTTCATGTTGTTTCTCCTGTCTCCTCCAGTCTCGTTCTCAGGGGATACAGACATCGTGTTGTCTTAGGGTATTGTCTTCATGTTGTTTCTCCTGTCTCCTCCAGTCTCGTTCTCAGGGGACACAGACATCGTGTTGTCTTAGGGTATTGTCTTCATGTTGTTTCTCCTGTCTCCTCCAGTCTCGTTCTCAGGGGACACAGACATCGTGTTGTCTTAGGGTATTGTCTTCATGTTGTTTCTCCTGTCTCCTCCAGTCTCGTTCTCAGGGGACACAGACATCGTGTTGTCTTAGGGTATTGTCTTCATGTTGTTTCTCCTGTCTCCTCCAGTCTCGTTCTCAGGGGACACAGACATCATGTTGTCTTAGGGTATTGTCTTCATGTTGTTTCTCCTGTCTCCTCCAGTCTCGTTCTCAGGGGACACAGACATCGTGTTGTCTTAGGGTATTGTCTTCATGTTGTTTCTCCTATCTCCTCCAGTCTCGTTCTCAGGGGACACAGACATCGTGTTGTCTTAGGGTATTGTCTTCATGTTGTTTCTCCTGTCTCCTCCAGTCTCGTTCTCAGGGGACACAGACATCGTGTTGTCTTAGGGTATTGTCTTCATGTTGTTTCTCCTGTCTCCTCCAGTCTCGTTCTCAGGGGACACAGACATCGTGTTGTCTTAGGGTATTGTCTTCATGTTGTTTCTCCTGTCTCCTCCAGTCTCGTTCTCAGGGGACACAGACATCGTGTTGTCTTAGGGTATTGTCTTCATGTTGTTTCTCCTGTCGTGTCTCTCCTCCAGTCTCGTTCTCAGGGGACACAGACATCGTGTTGTCTTAGGGTATTGTCTTCATGTTGTTTCTCCTGTCTCCCCTCAGTCTCGTTCTCAGGGGACACAGACATCGTGTTGTCTTAGGGTATTGTCTTCATGTTGTTTCTCCTGTCTCCTCCAGTCTCGTTCTCAGGGGACACAGACATCGTATTGATGATGGACAGTTCAGCCAGTGTGGGACAGAGGAACTTTGACTCCAGCAAGACCTTCGTCAAGCGTCTGGCTGAGCGCTTCCTGTCTGCCGAGAGGTCCGGCCGCGCTGCCGTACGTGTTGCCGTGGGCCAGTACAGCCGTGAACGCCGCATGGAGGCGGAGCTGACCTCTAACCTCACCCTGCTGACCCGTAAGATCGATGCCGCCACCTTCCAGAATGATGGTACTGACGTTACCAAGGCGATGGCCTTCGCCATGGAGCAATTCAAGACATCAGGGGGCGGGAACAGGAAGAGGAAGCTGGTGCTGTTCTCTGACGGGAGGTCGCAGGGCGTTACCGAGGCAATGCTAGAGAAGCGCGTGCGGCTGGTGTCGGAGGCAGGAGTGGAGCTGTACGTTATCACCGTGGGCAACCAGGTGAGCGAGGCCAACCTGCGCTCGCTGGTCAGCAGGGGGAGGAGTTACGACGTCACCTACGCCCAGCGCCACCTGTTCCGCGTCCCAGACTACCCATCTCTGCTGCGTGGCGTGTTCTACCAGACCGTGTCCCGCAGGGTCTCCCAGGCCTGAGTGCAGGGATCAGGGCTGGGACCACATGCTCTAAAGTTCAGTCTCCCTCATTATGAATATCCATTCGTACTTCGTCGCTAATTTACAATCACTGTGTTTTAGTTGTGTTTTTATGTCTGATAATGACAGAAGACGATTGTGTGTCAGACTGTGTAAGAGATTGTGTTACACTGTGTTCATGTGCATGATTATCATTATCATGATGATCTGAATTATCAGGACCATCCAAACGGGAAACTCCTGAAAAACTCCCGTAACAGAAACTAGTTTCAGATAAAACAGTTTGTTATGAGCTTCTAAGTTGTAACATCTCCCAGTCAGACTGTTCCCAGTTCCATAATTCCCAGTCAGACTGTTCCCAGTTCCATAATTCCCAGTCAGACTGTTCCCAGTTCCATAATTCCCAGTCAGACTGTTCCCAGTTCCATAATTCCCAGTCAGACTGTTCCCAGTTCCATAATTCCCAGTCAGACTGTTCCCAGTTCCATAATTCCCAGTCAGACTGTTCCCAGTTCCATAATTCCCAGTCAGACTGTTCCCAGTTCCATAATTCCCAGTCAGACTGTTCCCAGTTCCATAATTCCCAGTCAGACTGTTCCCAGTTCCATAATTCCCAGTCAGACTGTTCCCAGTTCCATAATTCCCAGTCAGACTGTTCCCAGTTCCATAATTCCCAGTCAGACTGTTCCCAGTTCCATAATTCCCAGTCAGACTGTTCCCAGTTCCATAATTCCCAGTCAGACTGCTCCCAGTTCCATAATTCCCAGTCAGACTGTTCCCAGTTCCATAATTCCCAGTCAGACTGTTCCCAGTTCCATAATTCCCAGTCAGACTGTTCCCAGTTCCATAATTCCCAGTCAGACTGTTCCTAGTTCCATAATTCCCAGTCAGACTGTTCCCAGTTCCATAATTCCCAGTCAGACTGTTCCTAGTTCCATAATTCCCAGTCAGACTGTTCCAGGTTCCATAATTCCCAGTCAGACTGTTCCCAGTTCCATAATTCCCAGTCAGACTGTTCCCAGTTCCATAATTCCCAGTCAGACTGTTCCCAGTTCCATAATTCCCAGTCAGACTGTTCCCAGTTCCATAATTCCCAGTCAGACTGTTCCTAGTTCCATAATTCCCAGTCAGACTGTTCCAGGTTCCATAATTCCCAGTCAGACTGTTCCCAGTTCCATAATTCCCAGTCAGACTGTTCCCAGTTCCATAATTCCCAGTCAGACTGTTCCCAGTTCCATAATTCCCAGTCAGACTGTTCCCAGTTCCATAATTCCCAGTCAGACTGTTCCAGGTTCCATAATTCCCAGTCAGACTGTTCCAGTTCCATAATTCCCAGTCAGACTGTTCCCAGTTCCATAATTCCCAGTCAGACTGTTCCAGGTTCCATAATTCCCAGTCAGACTGTTCCAGGTTCCATAATTCCCAGTCAGACTGTTCCAGTTCCATAATTCCCAGTCAGACTGTTCCCAGTTCCATAATTCCCAGTCAGACTGTTCCCAGTTCCATAATTCCCAGTCAGACTGTTCCCAGTTCCATAATTCCCAGTCAGACTGTTCCAGGTTCCATAATTCCCAGTCAGACTGTTCCCAGTTCCATAATTCCCAGTCAGACTGTTCCCAGTTCCATAATTCCCAGTCAGACTGTTCCCAGTTCCATAATTCCCAGTCAGACTGTTCCAGGTTCTACAATTCCAAGCAGCACATGAACACAGCATTAAACAGGAAGGTTACTGTAAAATAATGTTTTTTTGTGTGTTTTTTTTTAACAAACTTATTTTATGTTGTTTGTAGATCAGATACAGAACAGGATATGACATCACTCCATATGTTTTAAACATCAAAGTTAAACATTAAACATCCTCCCTATAGACAACCTGGTCAAAATGAAGATACTGAACAGCTGGACACAGACTGTTAACGTATGTGTGTGTTTAGGGGAATGGTCTCTAATGTCCAGTATATCATGTAGCATTTTCTCTATAAACAGTTTGTCTGGGTTCACTTGTTTAGATGATGACAGACACACACAGACATACACACACTCCTCTCTGTATCAGCCTCATTAGCCCTTGAAGGCTACCAACCGTAAACTTTGTTTTGGATGGATTATTCAGTCCTTCAACGTTCCAGGTAACAGATGTGTGTGTTGTCAGCAGGGAATTCCCTCTATGTAATAAATCATTAATCCTCGGTGCTATCGTTCAGAGCAAGTGTCTCAGTGTCAGATGACCTCTGAAGCAGTAGACTTCTACATGTAAAACTGATGTCTTGATCTGAAAGAAAACAAGCAAGCTGCTTCATTAAATGCCGCGTCACCCCCCAATAAATGTTTGTCGTGTCTGTTTTCCGTATGTCCTACACACACACACACACACACAGACACACACACACACACACACACACACACACACACACACACACAACACAACACACACCTCCCTGTAAGGGATTTCTTCCATTGACGGAGAGGCGGACCAAAGCGCAGCGTGGTTACTTTGATTCATGTTTTAATAAATCACTTAACATGAACAAACTTACAAAAACAAGACATGTGAAAACCCCAAACATTCCTATCTGGTGCCACAAACACAGAGACAGGAACAATCACCCACAAACACACAGTGCAACCCAGGCTACCTAAATATGATTCTCAATCAGAGACAACTAATGACACCTGCCTCTGATTGAGAACCATACTAGGCCAAAACATAGAAATACCCAAAATATAGAACAAACAAACATAGACTGCCCACCCAACTCACGCCAAAACAAGACAAAACAAAGGAAATAAAGGTCAGAACGTGACAGTCCCTTCTGTCATTGACACTTCTCTCTTCTGTCCTTCAGATATACACACCTCTCTTCTTTCTCATTGGCCTAAAAATATATAAGTATTTTGACCTCAAGGGGCCTTCTGGGTTAAAGGGTGACTGCATATCCTGTTTTGGCCTCATTTTTAAGAAATGCTAGCGGCCTGAAGGCAAACGTGAGAAGTCATGTGGGTGTGTCTTTACCATTCAATCTCACAAACAAGGGCAGTAGTGAGTACATCAAGGTAAGCTAAGCTGGCTTTGCTATGGCGAGAAATATGTTTTGGAGTTGAGTTCTCCCCTTCTGACGGCCATCTCAAGATGGTCAGCTAATTCAGTTCTATGTGTAGGCTAAAGCCTGTGCTGGCCTTGCTTAACCAAGCTGTCAGCAGCTAGCTAGCATATCTTGGTGGTAGCTGTAGCTTCTATCCAATCGAGCTGATATTTCTCTGTCAAGTCAGTTAGCTTGTAACAGCTAGCTAGCATAGCTTGGTGACAGCTGCAGCTGGCTATCCTATTTATCAAATAAAATAAAATAGTATTTGTCACAACAGTGAAATGCTTACTTACAAGTCCTTAACCAACAATGCATTTTAAGAACCCCCCCCAAAAAAAGTATGAGATAAGAAAAACAAATAATTAAAGAGCAGCAGTAAATAACAATAGTGGAGCTATATACAGGGAGTACCTGTCAGGATTTGGCCAGGGTTGTTCCGGGTTTTGGTTACTAGATGCCCCCATTGTGCTTTTTGACCTTATGTTTTTTCCCTTGTTCCCCATTATTATTTGCACCTGTGCCTCGTTTCCCCTGATTGTATTTAAACCCTTAGTTTCCCTCAGTTCTGTGCTCTGTGTTTGTATGTTAGCACCCAGCCCTAGTGTTCTGTGTACTCTTGTCGATTCCGGTGGATGCTCTTGTGGAATTCTGTTTTTGTTTTTGAGTATCTCTTGAGGCTTTTTTGTGCTATTCCTACCACCTTTTGGATTTGCCATTTTGTATTGAAGGACTTCTCCTTTTTACTTTATTAAATACACCGTCTTAAGTACTGCTGTGTCTGCCTCATCTTCTGGGTTCTGCTGACTATTCGTGGCTCAGTTGGTTAAGTGACTGTTTCTCACTCCGGAGACCCAGGTTCGTAACCGGGTCCTGACAGTACCGGTACAGAGTCAATGTGGAGACTATATGACTATATACAGGGGGTACCGATACAGAGTCAATGTGGAGACTATATACAGGGGGTACCGGTACAGAGACAATGTGGAGGCTATATACAGGGGGTACCGGTACAGAGTCAATGTGGAGGCTATATACAGGGGGTACCGATACAGAGTCAATGTGGAGACTATATACAGGGTGTACCGGTACAGAGTCAATGTGGAGGCGATATACAGGGGGTACCAGTACAGAGTCAATGTGGAGGCTATATACAGGGGGTACCGGTACAGAGTCAATGTGGAGGCTATATACAGGGGGTACCGGTACAGAGTCAATGTGGAGGCTATATACAGGGGGTACCGGTACAGAGTCAATGTGGAGGCTATATACAGGGGTACCGGTACAGAGTCAATGTGGAGGCTATATACAGGGTGTACCGGTACAGAGTCAATGTGGAGGCGATATACAGGGGGTACCAGTACAGAGTCAATGTGGAGGCTATATACAGGGGGTACCGGTACAGAGTCAATGTGGAGGCTATATACAGGGGGTACCGGTACAGAGTCAATGTGGAGGCTATATACAGGGGGTACCGGTACAGAGTCAATGTGGAGGCTATATACAGGGGGTACCGGTACAGAGTCAATGTGCGGGGGCACCGGTGTTGAGGTAATTATTTACATGTATGTAGAGTTATTTAAGTTGCTATGCATAGATAATAAACAGAGAGTAGAAGCAACGTAAAAGGGGGGGGACAATGCAAATAGTCTGGGCGGCCATTTGATTAGCTGTTCAGGAGTCTTATGAAGACACCTGAAACCCCACCTCTTCAAGGATAGGATAAAGTAATCCTTCTCACCCCCCCCTTAAATGATTTAGATGCACTATTGTAAAGTGGCTGTTCCACTGGATGTCAGAAGGTGAATTCACCAATTTGTAAGTCGCTCTGGATAAGAGCGTCTGCTAAATGACTTAAATGTAAATGTAAATGTTATGGCTTGGGGGCAGAAGCTGTTTAGAAGCCTCTTGGATCTAGACTTGGCGCTTACCTCTTGAAAAAGAGCCGGATGCCTGGTCAGGACCCGGAGAAGGCGACTGGAAAAGCTGCTGTTACCGTCAATTCTACTCGCCAACATGCAATCATTGGACAATAAATTAGACGAGGCACGATCACGAAAATCCTACATCAAAACTGTAATATTGTATGTTTCACAGAATCGTGGCTGAATGACGACATGGTGACATGATGACATGGATATTCAGCTTGCACCGGCAAGATAGAATAGAACAGCACATTCCGGTCAGACGGGGAGGGGGGGTGGGGGGAGGGTGGTGTGTGCATATTTGTAAACAACAGCTGGTGCAGGAAATCTATGGAAGTCTCTAGATTTTGATTGCCTGAAGTAGAGTATACTGTGATAAATTGCAGGCCACACTACTTGCCTAGAGAGTTTTCAGTCATAGCCGTGGCTGTTTATTTACCACCACAGACAGATGCTGGCACTAAGACCGCACTCAGTCAGCTGTATAAGGAAATAAGCAAACAGGAAACCACTCACCCAGAGGCGGCGCTCCTAGTGGCCGGAGTCTTTACTGCAGGGAAACTTAAATCAGTTCTTCCAAATCTCTATCAACATGTTAAATGTGCAACAAGAGGGGAAAAAATTCTAGATGACCTGAACTGCACACACAGAGATGCGTACAAAGCTCTCCCTCGCCCCCCACTTGGTAAATCTGACCATAACTCTATCCTCCTGATTCCTGCTTACAAGCAAAAATTAAAGCAGGAAGCACCAGTGACTCTGTCTACAAAAAAAAGTGGTCAGATAAAGCAGATGCTAAACTACAGGACTGTTTTGATATCACAGACTGGAACATGTTCCGGGATTCTTCCGATGGCATTGAGGAGTACATCACATCAGTCACTGGCTTCATCAATAAGTACGTACATACCCCAACCAGAAGCCATGGATTACAGGCAGTCTTCGCACTGAACTAAAGGGTAGAGCTGCCGCTTTCAAGGTGTGGGAATCTAATACAGACAAAGCATCAATACAGGGCTAAGATTGAATCATACTACACCGGCTCCGACGCTCGTTGGATGTGGCAGGACCTGCAAACTATTACAGACTACAAAGGGAAGCACAGCCGCGAGCTGCCCAGTGACACAAGCCTACCAGACAAGCTAAATCACTTCTATGCTCGCTTCGAGGCAAGCAACACTGAGGCATGTATGAGAGCATCAGCTGTTCCGGGCATGTGCTGACCAACTAGCAGGTGTCTTCACTGACATTTTCAACATTGAGTCCGTAATAACAACATGTTTCAAGCAGACCACCATAGTCCCTGTGCCCAAGAACACACAGGCATCCCTCAAAGTAACCAAGACTAAGGAGATGATTGTGGACTACAGGAAAAGGAAGACTGAGCACGCCCCCATTCTCATCGATGGGGCTGTAGTGGAGCAGGTTGAGAGCTTCAAGTTCCTTGGTGTCCACATCAACAACAAACTAGAATGGTCCAAACACACCAAGACAGTCGTGAAGAGGGCAGAACAAAGCCTATTCCACCTCAGGAAATGAAAATATTTGGTATGGGTCCTGAGATCCTTCTACAGCTGCAACATCGATAGCATCACTGCCTGGTACGGCTATTGCTCGGCCTCTGACCGCAAGGCACTACAGAGGGTAGTGCGTACGGCCCAGTACATCACTGGGACTAAGCTGCCTGCCATCCAGGACTTCTACACCAGGCGGTGTCAGCGGAAGGCCCTAAAAAATTGTCTAAGACCCCAGCCACCCCAGTCATTGACTGTTCTCTCTACTTCTTCCAGTTGAAAGTGTCAGTGTTCCTCAAGGTTCCGTTTTAGGACCACTATTGTTTTCACTATATATTTCACTTCTTGGTGATGTCATTCTGAAACATAATGTGTGGACTATGTGCTCCATGTGGACGACACACAGCTGAACATTTCGAATAAACATGGTGAAGCCCCTAAATTGCCTACCCTGGAAGCCTGTATTTCAGACATAAGGAAGTGGATGGCGGCAAATGTTTTTGTTTTAAACTCAGACAATACAGAGATACTAGTTACAAAGAGCTCTTCTGTTAATTCATCTTTGTGGTTGTACAGTCATCTCAAATAAAACTGTGAAGTAACTCAGTGTGGACCCTGATCTCTCTTATGACGAACATATCAAGAATGTTTCAAAAAATCTATGCTTTTGTCACTTCTAGGTTAGACTACTGCAATGCTCTACTCTCTGGATACCCGGATAAATTACTAAATAAACTTCAGTTTCAGATAAACACGGCTGCTAGAATCCTGACTAGATCTAAAACCAATGTGATCATATCCAAACACACCAGAGTGCTCGCCTCCCTACACTGGCTCCCTGTCAAGGCAAGGGTTTTACAAAGCATTACATGGGGTACATACCTACACGTACGCTACGGTCACAAGACGCAGGCCTCCTAATTGTCCCTATTTCTAAGCAAACAGCTGGAGGCAGGGCTTTCTCCTATAGAGCTCCATTTTTATGAAATGGTCTGCCTACCCATTTCAGAGACACAAACTCAGTCTCGACCATTGAGTATTTACTGAAGACTCATCTCTTATATAGGTCCTATGATTGAGTGTAGTCTGGCGCAGGGGTGTGGGGGTGAACGGATTGTCACTGGAGCGACAAACCACTCTTGCTGTCTCTGCCTGGCTGGTTCCCCTCTCTCCACTGGGATTCTCTGCCTCTAACCCTATTACAGGGGCTGAGTCACTGGCTTACTGGTGCTCTTCCATGCCGTCCCTAGGAGGGCTGAGTCACTGGCTTACTGCTGCTCTTCCATGCCGTCCCTAGGAGGGCTGAGTCACTGGCTTACTGGTGCTCTTCCATGCCGTCCCAAGGAGGGCTGAGTCACTGGCTTACTGCTGCTCTTCCATGCCGTCCCTAGGAGGGCTGAGTCACAGGCTTACTGGTGCTCTTCCATACCGTCCCTAGGAGGGCTGAGTCACTGGCTTACTGGTGCTCTTCCATACCGTCCCTAGGAGGGCTGAGTCACTGGCTTACTGGTGCTCTTCCATGCCGTCCCTAGGAGGGCTGAGTCACTGGCTTACTGGTGCTCTTCCATGCCGTCCCTAGGAGGGGTGAGTCACTGGCTTACTGGTGCTCTTCCATGCCGTCCCTGGGAGGGGTGAGTCACTGGCTTACTGGTGCTCTTCCATGCCGTCCCTATTTGGTATTTATTATAATCCAAGGGATTGACAAAAGGCAGGTTGGGGACAGACGAGCGTTCATAGCCAGGGCAGAGTGGTCAGGCAGGCTCAGAGTCAGGACAGGCAGAGTGGTCAGGCAGGCTCAGAGTCAGGACAGGCAGAGTGGTCAAGCAGGCTCAGAGTCAGGACAGGCAGAGTGGTCAGGCAGGCTCAGAATAAGGACAGGCAGAGTGGTCAGGCAGGCTAAGAGTCAGGACAGGCAGAGTGGTCAGGCAGGCTCAGAGTCAGGACAGGCAGAGTGGTCAGGCTCAGAGTCAGGACAGGCAGAGTGGTCAGGCAGGCTCAGAGTCAGGACAGGCAGAGTGGTCAGGCAGGCTCAGAGTCAGGACAGGCAGAGTGGTCAGGCTCAGAGTCAGGACAGGCAGAGTGGTAAGGCAGGCTCAGAGTCAGGAGAGGCAGAGTGGTCAGGCAGGCTCAGAGTCAGGTCAGGCAGAGTGGTCAGGCAGGCTCAGAGTCAGTACAGGCAGAGTGGTCAGGCTCAGAGTCAGGACAGGCAGAGTGGTCAGGCTCAGAGTCAGGACAGGCAGAGTGGTCAGGGTCAGAGTCAGGACAGGCAGAGTGGTCAGGCTCAGAGTCAGGACAGGCAGAGTGGTCAGGCTCAGAGTCAGGACAGGCAGAGTGGTCAGGCTCAGAGTCAGGACAGGCAGAGTGGTCAGGCTCAGAGTCAGGACAGGCAGAGTGGTCAGGCTCAGAGTCAGGACAGGCAGAGTGGTCAGGCTCAGAGTCAGGACAGGCAGAGTGGTCAGGGTCAGAGTCAGGACAGGCAGAGTGGTCAGGCTCAGAGTCAGGACAGGCAGAGTGGTCAGGCTCAGAGTCAGGACAGGCAGAGTGGTCAGGCTCAGAGTCAGGACAGGCAGAGTGGTCAGGCTCAGAGTCAGGACAGGCAGAGTGGTCAGGCTCAGAGTCAGGACAGGCAGAGTGGTCAGGCTCAGAGTCAGGACAGGCAGAGTGGTCAGGCTCAGAGTCAGGACAGGCAGAGTGGTCAGGCTCAGAGTCAGGACAGGCAGAGTGGTCAGGCTCAGAGTCAGGACAGGCAGAGTGGTCAGGCTCAGAGTCAGGACAGGCAGAGTGGTCAGGCTCAGAGTCAGGACAGGCAGAGTGGTCAGGCTCAGAGTCAGGACAGGCAGAGTGGTCAGGCTCAGAGTCAGGACAGGCAGAGTGGTCAGGCTCAGAGTCAGGACAGGCAGAGTGGTCAGGCTCAGAGTCAGGACAGGCAGAGTGGTCAGGCTCAGAGTCAGGACAGGCAGAGTGGTCAGGCTCAGAGTCAGGACAGGCAGAGTGGTCAGGCTCAGAGTCAGGACAGGCAGAGTGGTCAGGCTCAGAGTCAGGACAGGCAGAGTGGTCAGGCTCAGAGTCAGGACAGGCAGAGTGGTCAGGCTCAGAGTCAGGACAGGCAGAGTGGTCAGGCTCAGAGTCAGGACAGGCAGAGTGGTCAGGCTCAGAGTCAGGACAGGCAGAGTGGTCAGGCTCAGAGTCAGGACAGGCAGAGTGGTCAGGCTCAGAGTCAGGACAGGCAGAGTGGTCAGGCTCAGAGTCAGGACAGGCAGAGTGGTCAGGCTCAGAGTCAGGACAGGCAGAGTGGTCAGGCTCAGAGTCAGGACAGGCAGAGTGGTCAGGCTCAGAGTCAGGACAGGCAGAGTGGTCAGGCTCAGAGTCAGGACAGGCAGAGTGGTCAGGCTCAGAGTCAGGACAGGCAGAGTGGTAAGGCTCAGAGTCAGGACAGGCAGAGTGGTCAGGCTCAGAGTCAGGACAGGCAGAGTGGTCAGGCTCAGAGTCAGGACAGGCAGAGTGGTCAGGGTCAGAGTCAGGACAGGCCAAAACCAGGAGGGGAAAAAAGACTGGGGAAAAACAGGAGCGGGGAGAAAAACGCTGGCAAACAAGACGAACAGCCAGACAGAAAACACAGGTATAAATACCCAGGGGATAATGGGGAAGATGGGCGACACCTGGAGGGGGGTGGAGACAAGCACAAGGACAGGTGAAACAGATCAGGGTTTGGCAGGAGGAGATATTCGTGGGCTATATTCAGCCTTGTCTCAGAGTAGTATGTTAGTGGTCCGTTGATATCCCTCTGGTGGTGTAGGGGCTGTGCTCTAGCAAAGTGGGTGGGGTTACATCCTGCCTGGTTAGCCCTGTATCGGAGGTATCGGACACCCCTCCACCCCCACCCCCACCCCCCGTCTCAGCCTCCAGTATCTATGCTGCAGTTGTCTATGTGCCGGGTGGCTAGGGTCAGCAAGTTCTATCTGGCGCAATTCTGTCTACACTGGTTATCTAATGCCCTGTGTGAATTCAAGTATGCTCCCTCATCTCCCGGAGGACCTGAGCCCTAGGACCATGCCTCAGGACTACCTGGCCTGATGACTCCTTGCTGTCCCCAGTCCACCTGGTCTTGCAGCTGCTCCAGTTTCAACTGTTCTGCCTGTGGCTATGGAACCCTGACCTGTTCACCGGACGTGCTACCTGTCCCAGACCTACTGTTTTTGACACTCCTCTCTCTCTCTACCTCACCTGCTGTCTCGACATCTGAATGACCCTGCTGGTCATCTATTAGCATTTTGAAGAACAATCTGGCTTAATGGCCATGTACTCTCTCCACCCGTCACAGCCAGTAGAGGACTGGTCACCCCTCAGAGCCTGGTTCCTCTCTTCCCGGTACAGCCAGAAGGGGACTGGTCACCCCTCAGAGCCTGGTTCCTCTCTACCTGACACAGCCAGAAGAGGACTGGTCACCCCTCAGAGCCTGGTTCCAGTCTACACGGTACAGCCAGTAGAGGACTAGTCACCCCTCAGAGCCTGGTTCCTCTCTACCCGCTGTCCAGCCAGAAGAGGACTGGTCACCCCTCAGAGCCTGTTCCTCTCTACCCGGGTACAGCCAGAAGAGGACTGGCCACCCCTCAGAGCCTGGTTTCTCTACCCAGTACAGCCAGAAGAGGACTGGTCACCCCTCAGAGCCTGGTTCCTCTCTACCCAGTACAGCCAGAAGAGGACTGGCCACCCCTCAGAGCCCGGTTCCTCTCTACCCAGTACAGCCAGAAGAGGACTGGTCACCCCTCAGAGCCCGGTTCCTCTCTACCCAGTACAGCCAGAAGAGGATTGGCCACTCCTCATAGCCTGGTTCCTCACTAGGTTTCTTCCTAGGTTCCGGCCTTTCTAGGGAGTTTTTCCTAGCCACCGTGTCTTCTACACCTGCATTGCTTGCTGTTAGGGGGAAAGGAGGCTGGGTTTCTGTACAGCACTTTGTGACATCAGCTGATGCAAAGAGGCTTTATAAATACATTTGATTGATTGATTGATTGATCGATCGATAAAACAAAATGATTTTCATGAGGTGATCATTTTGTGTCATTTTCCAATGCCAACAAATGTTGGTAAAGGATGTATGACCTATTCATATATATATATAGCATATACAGTACCAGTCAAACATTTGGACATTCAAGTTGATTGTTCTTTATTTCTACTGTTTTCTACATTGTAGAATAATAGTGAAGACATCAACACTATGAAATAACACATATGGAATCATGTAGTAACCAAAAAAAGTGTTAAACAAATCTAAATTGATTTGATATTTGATATTCTTCAAAGTAGCCACCCTTTGATGACAGTTTATTTAATTTTCTTTGCTCGTGTTTCTTGGCCCAAGCAAGTGTCTTCTTCTATTTGGTGTCCTTTAGTAGTGGTTTCTTTGCAGCAATTCAACCATGAAGGCCTGATTCACACAGTCTCCTCTGAACAGTTGATGTTGAAATGTGTCAGTTACTTGAACTGTGAAGAATTTATTTGGGCTGCAATTTCTGAGGCTGGTAACTTAATGAACTTTATCCTCTGCAGCAGAGGTAACTCTGGGTCTTCCATTCCTGTGGCGGTTCTCATGAGAGACAGTTTCATTATAGCTCTTGATGGCAACTGCACTTGAAGAAACTTTCAAAGTTCTTGAAATGTACCATATTGACCGACCTTCATGTCTTAAAGTAATGATGGACTGTTGTTTCTCTTTGCTTATTTGAGCTGTTCTTGCCATAATATGAACTTGGTCTTTTACCAAATAGGGCTATCTTCTGTATACCACCCCAGTACCTTGTCACAACACAACTGATTGGCTCAAAAGCATTAAGAAGGGAAGAAATTTCACAAATGAACTTTTAACAAGACACACCTGTCAATTGAAATGCATTCCAGGTGACTACCTCATGAAGCTGGCTGAGAGAACGCCAAAATGTGTGCAAGCTGTCATCAAGGCAAAGGGTGGCTACTTTGATGAATTGTCACAACTTCCGCCGAGGTCGGTCCCTCTCCTTGTTTGGACACAGCGGCGTTCGGCGGTCAACGGTTACCTCTTCTGAGCCATCGCCGCTCCTCATACCTTTCATTTTCCATTTGTTTTGTCTTGTTTTCCCACACACCTGGTTCACATTCCCTCATCAGACTAAATGTTTTACCCTGGGTTTCCCCCATGTCTGTGACATGCTGATGCAATTATTCATTTAATTGTTGGGTGTTATACTACAAAAATGATTTTCACTAGGTTTGTTTTGTTTAATCCAGTTCATGTTACCGTGGCTATGCTTTGTGCTGCCTCGCCTGTGCCTTTGGGCCAGGGTGGATATTAAAGCTGTTACCACCCATCTCTGCTCTCCTGTGCCTTTGGGTCAGGTGGATATTAAAGCTGTTATCACCCATCTCTGCTCTCCTGTGCCTTTGAGCCAGGGTGGATATTAAAGTTTTTTGCCTGTTACCACCCATCTCTGCTCTCCTGTGCCTTTGGGTCAGGGTGGATATTAAAGCTGTTATCACCCATCTCTGCTCTCCTGTGCCTTTGGGTCAGGGTGGATATTAAAGCTGTTACCACACATCTCTGCTCTCCTGTGCCTTGTAGTGGTTTCGGTTCAACCATCATTCACAGAACAGTTGATGTTGAATGTGTCAGGTCAGGGTGGATATTAAAGCTGTTACCACCCATCTCTGCTCTCCTGTGCCTTTGGGCCAGGGTGGATATTAAAGTTCTAATATTACCACCCATCTCTGCTCTCCTGTGCCTTTGGGTCAGGGTGGATATTAAAGCTTTTACCACCCATCTCTGCTCTCCTGTGCCTTTGGGTCAGGGTGGATATTAAAGCTGTTACCACCCATCTCTGCTCTCCTGTGCCTTTGGGCCAGGGTGGATATTAAAGCTGTTATCACCCATCTCTGCTCTCCTGTTTTGTCTTTTGGGTCAGGGTGGATATTAAAGCTGTTATCACCCATCTCTGCTCTCCTGTGCCTTTGGGCCAGGGTGGATATTTGTTTTGTTTAAAGTTCTGTTACCACCCATCTCTGCTCTCCTGTGCCTTTGGGTCAGGGTGGATATTAAAGCTGTTACCACCCATCTCTGCTCTCCTGTGCCTTTGGGCCAGGGTGGATATTAAAGCTGTTATCACCCATCTCTGCTCTCCTGTACCTTTGGGTCAGGGTGGATATTAAAGCTGTTACCACCCATCTCTGCTCTCCTGTGCCTTTGGGTCAGGGTGGATATTAAAGCTGTTATCACCCATCTCTGCTCTCCCGTGCCTTTGGGCCAGGGTGGATATTAAAGCTGTTATCACCCATCTCTGCTCTCCTGTGTCTTTGGGTCAGGGTGGATATTAAAGCTGTTACCACCCATCTCTGCTCTCCTGTGCCTTTGGGTCAGGGTGGATATTAAAGCTGTTATCACCCATCTCTGCTCTCCTGTGCCTTTGGGTCAGGGTGGATATTAAAGCTGTTACCACCCATCTCTGCTCTCCTGTGCCTTTGGGCCAGGGTGGATATTAAAGCTGTTATCACCCATCTCTGCTCTCCTGTGCCTTTGGGTCAGGGTGGATATTAAAGCTGTTATCACCCATCTCTGCTCTCCTGTGCCTTTGGGTCAGGGTGGATATTAAAGCTGTTACCACCCATCTCTGCTCTCCTGTGCCTTTGGGTCAGGGTGGATATTAAAGCTGTTACCACCCATCTCTGCTCTCCTGTGCCTGACTTCCCAACCAGTCATTCATTCATAATGTAGAAAATAGTACAAATAAAGAAAAACCCTGGAATGAGTAGATGTTCTAAAACATTTGACTGGTAGTGTATGTGAGTAGATGTTCTAAAACATTTGACCGGTAGTGTATGTGAGTAGATGTTCTAAAACATTTGACCGGTGGTATGTGAGTAGTTGTTCTAAAACATTTGTTTGTAGTATTTGTGAGTAGATGTTCTAAAACATTTGACCGGTAGTGTATGTGAGTAGATGTTCTAAAACATTTGACCGGTAGTGTATGTGAGTAGTTGTTCTAAAACATTTGTTTGTAGTATTTGTGAGTAGATGTTCTAAAACATTTGACCGGTAGTGTATGTGAGTAGATGTTCTAAAACATTTGACCGGTAGTGTATGTGAGTAGATGTTCTAAAACATTTGTTTGTAGTGTATGTGAGTAGATGTTCTAAAACATTTGACCGGTAGTGTATGTGACTAGATGTTCTAAAACATTTGACCGGTAGTGTATGTGAGTAGATGTTCTAAAACATTTGACCGGTAATGTATGTGAGTAGATGTTCTAAAACATTTGACCGGTAGTGTATGTGAGTAGATGTTCTAAAACATTTGACCGGTAGTGTTTGTGAGTAGATGTTCTAAAACATTTGTTTGTAGTGTATGTGAGTAGATGTTCTAAAACATTTGACCGGTAGTGTATGTGAGTAGATGTTCTAAAACATTTGTTTGTAGTGTTTGTGAGTAGATGTTCTAAAACATTTGACCGGTAGTGTATGTGAGTAGATGTTCTAAAGCATTTGACCGGTAGTGTATGTGAGTAGATGTTCTAAAACATTTGACCGGTAGTGTATGTGAGTAGATGTTCTAAAACATTTGACCGGTAGTGTGTGTGACTAGATGTTCTAAAACATTTGACCGGTAGTGTATGTGAGTAGATGTTCTAAAACATTTGACCGGTAGTGTATGTGAGTAGATGTTCTAAAACATTTGACCGGTAGTGTATATGAGTAGATGTTCTAAAACATTTGACCGGTAGTATATGTGAGTAGATGTTCTAAAACATTTGACCGGTAGTGTTTGTGAGTAGATGTTCTAAAACATTTGTTTGTAGTGTATGTGAGTAGATGTTCTAAAACATTTGACCGGTAGTGTATGTGAGTAGATGTTCTAAAGCATTTGACCGGTAGTGTATGTGAGTAGATGTTCTAAAACATTTGACCGGTAGTGTTTGTGAGTAGATGTTCTAAAACATTTGACCGGTAGTGTATGTGAGTAGATGTTCTAAAACATTTGACCGGTAGTGTTTGTGAGTAGATGTTCTAAAACATTTGACCGGTAGTGTTTGTGAGTAGATGTTCTAAAACATTTGACAAGTAGTGTATGTGAGTAGATGTTCTAAAACATTTGACCGGTAGTGTATGTGAGTAGATGTTCTAAAGCATTTGACCGGTAGTGTATGTGAGTAGATGTTCTAAAACATTTGACAGGTAGTGTATGTGAGTAGATGTTCTAAAACATTTGACCGGTAGTGTATGTGAGTAGATGTTCTAAAACATTTGACAGGTAGTGTATGTGAGTAGATGTTCTAAAACATTTGACCGGTAGTGTATGTGAGTAGATGTTCTAAAACATTTGACAGGTAGTGTTTGTGAGTAGATGTTCTAAAACATTTGACCGGTAGTGTATGTGAGTAGATGTTCTAAAACATTTGTTTGTAGTGTTTGTGAGTAGATGTTCTAAAACATTTGACAGGTAGTGTATGTGAGTAGATGTTCTAAAACATTTGACCGGTAGTGTATGTGAGTAGATGTTCTAAAACATTTGACCGGTTGTGTATGTGAGTAGATGTTCTAAAACATTTGACCGGTAGTGTATGTGAGTAGATGTTCTAAAACATTTGACCGGTAGTGTATGTGAGTAGATGTTCTAAAACATTTGACCGGTTGTGTATGTGAGTAGATGTTCTAAAACATTTGACCGGTAGTGTATGTGAGTAGATGTTCTAAAACATTTGACCGGTAGTGTATGTGAGTAGATGTTCTAAAACATTTGACCGGTAGTGTATGTGAGTAGTTGTTCTAAAACATTTGTTTGTAGTGTATGTGAGTAGATGTTCTAAAACATTTGACCGGTAGTGTATGTGAGTAGATGTTCTAAAACATTTGACCGGTAGTGTATGTGAGTAGATGTTCTAAAACATTTGTTTGTAGTGTTTGTGAGTAGATGTTCTAAAACATTTGACCGGTAGTGTATGTGAGTAGATGTTCTAAAACATTTGACCGGTAGTGTATGTGAGTAGATGTTCTAAAACATTTGACCGGTAGTGTTTGTGAGTAGATGTTCTAAAACATTTGACCGGTAGTGTTTGTGAGTAGATGTTCTAAAACATTTGACCGGTTGTGTATGTGAGTAGATGTTCTAAAACATTTGACCGGTAGTGTTTGTGAGTAGATGTTCTAAAACATTTGACCGGTAGTGTATGTGAGTAGATGTTCTAAAGCATTTGACCGGTAGTGTATGTGAGTAGATGTTCTAAAACATTTGACAGGTAGTGTATGTGAGTAGATGTTCTAAAACATTTGACCGGTAGTGTATGTGAGTAGATGTTCTAAAACATTTGACCGGTAGTGTATGTGAGTAGTTGTTCTAAAACATTTGTTTGTAGTATTTGTGAGTAGATGTTCTAAAACATTTGACCGGTAGTGTATGTGAGTAGATGTTCTAAAACATTTGACCGGTAGTGTATGTGAGTAGTTGTTCTAAAACATTTGTTTGTAGTATTTGTGAGTAGATGTTCTAAAACATTTGACCGGTAGTGTATGTGAGTAGATGTTCTAAAACATTTGACCGGTAGTGTATGTGAGTAGATGTTCTAAAACATTTGTTTGTAGTGTATGTGAGTAGATGTTCTAAAACATTTGACCGGTAGTGTATGTGACTAGATGTTCTAAAACATTTGACCGGTAGTGTATGTGAGTAGATGTTCTAAAACATTTGACCGGTAGTGTATGTGAGTAGATGTTCTAAAACATTTGACCGGTAGTGTATGTGAGTAGATGTTCTAAAACATTTGACCGGTTGTGTATGTGAGTAGATGTTCTAAAACATTTGTTTGTAGTGTATGTGAGTAGATGTTCTAAAACATTTGACCGGTAGTGTATGTGAGTAGATGTTCTAAAACATTTGACCGGTAGTGTATGTGAGTAGATGTTCTAAAACATTTGACCGGTAGTGTATGTGAGTAGATGTTCTAAAACATTTGACCGGTAGTGTATGTGAGTAGATGTTCTAAAACATTTGACCGGTAGTGTATGTGAGTAGATGTTCTAAAACATTTGTTTGTAGTGTATGTGAGTAGATGTTCTAAAACATTTGACCGGTAGTGTATGTGAGAAGATGTTCTAAAACATTTGTTTGTAGTGTTTGTGAGTAGATGTTCTAAAACATTTGACCGGTAGTGTATGTGAGTAGATGTTCTAAAACATTTGACCGGTAGTGTATGTGAGTAGATGTTCTAAAACATTTGACCGGTAGTGTTTGTGAGTAGATGTTCTAAAACATTTGACCGGTAGTGTTTGTGAGTAGATGTTCTAAAACATTTGACCGGTTGTGTATGTGAGTAGATGTTCTAAAACATTTGACCGGTAGTGTTTGTGAGTAGATGTTCTAAAACATTTGACCGGTAGTGTATGTGAGTAGATGTTCTAAAGCATTTGACCGGTAGTGTATGTGAGTAGATGTTCTAAAACATTTGACAGGTAGTGTATGTGAGTAGATGTTCTAAAACATTTGACCGGTAGTGTATGTGAGTAGATGTTCTAAAACATTTGACCGGTAGTGTATGTGAGTAGTTGTTCTAAAACATTTGTTTGTAGTATTTGTGAGTAGATGTTCTAAAACATTTGACCGGTAGTGTATGTGAGTAGATGTTCTAAAACATTTGACCGGTAGTGTATGTGAGTAGTTGTTCTAAAACATTTGTTTGTAGTATTTGTGAGTAGATGTTCTAAAACATTTGACCGGTAGTGTATGTGAGTAGATGTTCTAAAACATTTGACCGGTAGTGTATGTGAGTAGTTGTTCTAAAACATTTGTTTGTAGTGTATGTGAGTAGATGTTCTAAAACATTTGACCGGTAGTGTATGTGAGTAGATGTTCTAAAACATTTGACCGGTAGTGTATGTGAGTAGATGTTCTAAAACATTTGTTTGTAGTGTTTGTGAGTAGATGTTCTAAAACATTTGACCGGTAGTGTATGTGAGTAGATGTTCTAAAACATTTGACCGGTAGTGTATGTGAGTAGATGTTCTAAAACATTTGACCGGTAGTGTTTGTGAGTAGATGTTCTAAAACATTTGACCGGTAGTGTTTGTGAGTAGATGTTCTAAAACATTTGACCGGTTGTGTATGTGAGTAGATGTTCTAAAACATTTGACCGGTAGTGTTTGTGAGTAGATGTTCTAAAACATTTGACCGGTAGTGTATGTGAGTAGATGTTCTAAAGCATTTGACCGGTAGTGTATGTGAGTAGATGTTCTAAAACATTTGACAGGTAGTGTATGTGAGTAGATGTTCTAAAACATTTGACCGGTAGTGTATGTGAGTAGATGTTCTAAAACATTTGACCGGTAGTGTATGTGAGTAGTTGTTCTAAAACATTTGTTTGTAGTATTTGTGAGTAGATGTTCTAAAACATTTGACCGGTAGTGTATGTGAGTAGATGTTCTAAAACATTTGACCGGTAGTGTATGTGAGTAGTTGTTCTAAAACATTTGTTTGTAGTATTTGTGAGTAGATGTTCTAAAACATTTGACCGGTAGTGTATGTGAGTAGATGTTCTAAAACATTTGACCGGTAGTGTATGTGAGTAGATGTTCTAAAACATTTGACCGGTAATGTATGTGAGTAGATGTTCTAAAACATTTGACCGGTAGTGTATGTGAGTAGATGTTCTAAAACATTTGACCGGTAGTGTTTGTGAGTAGATGTTCTAAAACATTTGTTTGTAGTGTATGTGAGTAGATGTTCTAAAACATTTGACCGGTAGTGTATGTGAGTAGATGTTCTAAAACATTTGTTTGTAGTGTTTGTGAGTAGATGTTCTAAAACATTTGACCGGTAGTGTATGTGAGTAGATGTTCTAAAGCATTTGACCGGTAGTGTATGTGAGTAGATGTTCTAAAACATTTGACCGGTAGTGTATGTGAGTAGATGTTCTAAAACATTTGACCGGTAGTGTGTGTGACTAGATGTTCTAAAACATTTGACCGGTAGTGTATGTGAGTAGATGTTCTAAAACATTTGACCGGTAGTGTATGTGAGTAGATGTTCTAAAACATTTGACCGGTAGTGTATATGAGTAGATGTTCTAAAACATTTGACCGGTAGTATATGTGAGTAGATGTTCTAAAACATTTGACCGGTAGTGTTTGTGAGTAGATGTTCTAAAACATTTGTTTGTAGTGTATGTGAGTAGATGTTCTAAAACATTTGACCGGTAGTGTATGTGAGTAGATGTTCTAAAGCATTTGACCGGTAGTGTATGTGAGTAGATGTTCTAAAACATTTGACCGGTAGTGTTTGTGAGTAGATGTTCTAAAACATTTGACCGGTAGTGTATGTGAGTAGATGTTCTAAAACATTTGACCGGTAGTGTTTGTGAGTAGATGTTCTAAAACATTTGACCGGTAGTGTTTGTGAGTAGATGTTCTAAAACATTTGACAAGTAGTGTATGTGAGTAGATGTTCTAAAACATTTGACCGGTAGTGTATGTGAGTAGATGTTCTAAAGCATTTGACCGGTAGTGTATGTGAGTAGATGTTCTAAAACATTTGACAGGTAGTGTATGTGAGTAGATGTTCTAAAACATTTGACCGGTAGTGTATGTGAGTAGATGTTCTAAAACATTTGACAGGTAGTGTATGTGAGTAGATGTTCTAAAACATTTGACCGGTAGTGTATGTGAGTAGATGTTCTAAAACATTTGACAGGTAGTGTTTGTGAGTAGATGTTCTAAAACATTTGACCGGTAGTGTATGTGAGTAGATGTTCTAAAACATTTGTTTGTAGTGTTTGTGAGTAGATGTTCTAAAACATTTGACAGGTAGTGTATGTGAGTAGATGTTCTAAAACATTTGACCGGTAGTGTATGTGAGTAGATGTTCTAAAACATTTGACCGGTTGTGTATGTGAGTAGATGTTCTAAAACATTTGACCGGTAGTGTATGTGAGTAGATGTTCTAAAACATTTGACCGGTAGTGTATGTGAGTAGATGTTCTAAAACATTTGACCGGTTGTGTATGTGAGTAGATGTTCTAAAACATTTGACCGGTAGTGTATGTGAGTAGATGTTCTAAAACATTTGACCGGTAGTGTATGTGAGTAGATGTTCTAAAACATTTGACCGGTAGTGTATGTGAGTAGTTGTTCTAAAACATTTGTTTGTAGTGTATGTGAGTAGATGTTCTAAAACATTTGACCGGTAGTGTATGTGAGTAGATGTTCTAAAACATTTGACCGGTAGTGTATGTGAGTAGATGTTCTAAAACATTTGTTTGTAGTGTTTGTGAGTAGATGTTCTAAAACATTTGACCGGTAGTGTATGTGAGTAGATGTTCTAAAACATTTGACCGGTAGTGTATGTGAGTAGATGTTCTAAAACATTTGACCGGTAGTGTTTGTGAGTAGATGTTCTAAAACATTTGACCGGTAGTGTTTGTGAGTAGATGTTCTAAAACATTTGACCGGTTGTGTATGTGAGTAGATGTTCTAAAACATTTGACCGGTAGTGTTTGTGAGTAGATGTTCTAAAACATTTGACCGGTAGTGTATGTGAGTAGATGTTCTAAAGCATTTGACCGGTAGTGTATGTGAGTAGATGTTCTAAAACATTTGACAGGTAGTGTATGTGAGTAGATGTTCTAAAACATTTGACCGGTAGTGTATGTGAGTAGATGTTCTAAAACATTTGACCGGTAGTGTATGTGAGTAGTTGTTCTAAAACATTTGTTTGTAGTATTTGTGAGTAGATGTTCTAAAACATTTGACCGGTAGTGTATGTGAGTAGATGTTCTAAAACATTTGACCGGTAGTGTATGTGAGTAGTTGTTCTAAAACATTTGTTTGTAGTATTTGTGAGTAGATGTTCTAAAACATTTGACCGGTAGTGTATGTGAGTAGATGTTCTAAAACATTTGACCGGTAGTGTATGTGAGTAGATGTTCTAAAACATTTGTTTGTAGTGTATGTGAGTAGATGTTCTAAAACATTTGACCGGTAGTGTATGTGACTAGATGTTCTAAAACATTTGACCGGTAGTGTATGTGAGTAGATGTTCTAAAACATTTGACCGGTAGTGTATGTGAGTAGATGTTCTAAAACATTTGACCGGTAGTGTATGTGAGTAGATGTTCTAAAACATTTGACCGGTTGTGTATGTGAGTAGATGTTCTAAAACATTTGTTTGTAGTGTATGTGAGTAGATGTTCTAAAACATTTGACCGGTAGTGTATGTGAGTAGATGTTCTAAAACATTTGACCGGTAGTGTATGTGAGTAGATGTTCTAAAACATTTGACCGGTAGTGTATGTGAGTAGATGTTCTAAAACATTTGACCGGTAGTGTATGTGAGTAGATGTTCTAAAACATTTGACCGGTAGTGTATGTGAGTAGATGTTCTAAAACATTTGTTTGTAGTGTATGTGAGTAGATGTTCTAAAACATTTGACCGGTAGTGTATGTGAGAAGATGTTCTAAAACATTTGTTTGTAGTGTTTGTGAGTAGATGTTTTAAAACATTTGACCGGTAGTGTATGTGAGTAGATGTTCTAAAACATTTGACCGGTAGTGTATGTGAGTAGATGTTCTAAAACATTTGACCGGTAGTGTTTGTGAGTAGATGTTCTAAAACATTTGACCGGTAGTGTTTGTGAGTAGATGTTCTAAAACATTTGACCGGTTGTGTATGTGAGTAGATGTTCTAAAACATTTGACCGTAGTGTTTGTGAGTAGATGTTCTAAAACATTTGACCGGTAGTGTATGTGAGTAGATGTTCTAAAGCATTTGACCGGTAGTGTATGTGAGTAGATGTTCTAAAACATTTGACAGGTAGTGTATGTGAGTAGATGTTCTAAAACATTTGACCGGTAGTGTATGTGAGTAGATGTTCTAAAACATTTGACCGGTAGTGTATGTGAGTAGTTGTTCTAAAACATTTGTTTGTAGTATTTGTGAGTAGATGTTCTAAAACATTTGACCGGTAGTGTATGTGAGTAGATGTTCTAAAACATTTGACCGGTAGTGTATGTGAGTAGTTGTTCTAAAACATTTGTTTGTAGTATTTGTGAGTAGATGTTCTAAAACATTTGACCGGTAGTGTATGTGAGTAGATGTTCTAAAACATTTGACCGGTAGTGTATGTGAGTAGTTGTTCTAAAACATTTGTTTGTAGTGTATGTGAGTAGATGTTCTAAAACATTTGACCGGTAGTGTATGTGAGTAGATGTTCTAAAACATTTGACCGGTAGTGTATGTGAGTAGATGTTCTAAAACATTTGTTTGTAGTGTTTGTGAGTAGATGTTCTAAAACATTTGACCGGTAGTGTATGTGAGTAGATGTTCTAAAACATTTGACCGGTAGTGTATGTGAGTAGATGTTCTAAAACATTTGACCGGTAGTGTTTGTGAGTAGATGTTCTAAAACATTTGACCGGTAGTGTTTGTGAGTAGATGTTCTAAAACATTTGACCGGTTGTGTATGTGAGTAGATGTTCTAAAACATTTGACCGGTAGTGTTTGTGAGTAGATGTTCTAAAACATTTGACCGGTAGTGTATGTGAGTAGATGTTCTAAAGCATTTGACCGGTAGTGTATGTGAGTAGATGTTCTAAAACATTTGACAGGTAGTGTATGTGAGTAGATGTTCTAAAACATTTGACCGGTAGTGTATGTGAGTAGATGTTCTAAAACATTTGACCGGTAGTGTATGTGAGTAGTTGTTCTAAAACATTTGTTTGTAGTATTTGTGAGTAGATGTTCTAAAACATTTGACCGGTAGTGTATGTGAGTAGATGTTCTAAAACATTTGACCGGTAGTGTATGTGAGTAGTTGTTCTAAAACATTTGTTTGTAGTATTTGTGAGTAGATGTTCTAAAACATTTGACCGGTAGTGTATGTGAGTAGATGTTCTAAAACATTTGACCGGTAGTGTATGTGAGTAGATGTTCTAAAACATTTGTTTGTAGTGTATGTGAGTAGATGTTCTAAAACATTTGACCGGTAGTGTATGTGACTAGATGTTCTAAAACATTTGACCGGTAGTGTATGTGAGTAGATGTTCTAAAACATTTGACCGGTAGTGTATGTGAGTAGATGTTCTAAAACATTTGACCGGTAGTGTATGTGAGTAGATGTTCTAAAACATTTGACCGGTTGTGTATGTGAGTAGATGTTCTAAAACATTTGTTTGTAGTGTATGTGAGTAGATGTTCTAAAACATTTGACCGGTAGTGTATGTGAGTAGATGTTCTAAAACATTTGACCGGTAGTGTATGTGAGTAGATGTTCTAAAACATTTGACCGGTAGTGTATGTGAGTAGATGTTCTAAAACATTTGACCGGTAGTGTATGTGAGTAGATGTTCTAAAACATTTGACCGGTAGTGTATGTGAGTAGATGTTCTAAAACATTTGTTTGTAGTGTATGTGAGTAGATGTTCTAAAACATTTGACCGGTAGTGTATGTGAGAAGATGTTCTAAAACATTTGTTTGTAGTGTTTGTGAGTAGATGTTCTAAAACATTTGACCGGTAGTGTATGTGAGTAGATGTTCTAAAACATTTGACCGGTAGTGTATGTGAGTAGATGTTCTAAAACATTTGACCGGTAGTGTTTGTGAGTAGATGTTCTAAAACATTTGACCGGTAGTGTTTGTGAGTAGATGTTCTAAAACATTTGACCGGTTGTGTATGTGAGTAGATGTTCTAAAACATTTGACCGGTAGTGTTTGTGAGTAGATGTTCTAAAACATTTGACCGGTAGTGTATGTGAGTAGATGTTCTAAAGCATTTGACCGGTAGTGTATGTGAGTAGATGTTCTAAAACATTTGACAGGTAGTGTATGTGAGTAGATGTTCTAAAACATTTGACCGGTAGTGTATGTGAGTAGATGTTCTAAAACATTTGACCGGTAGTGTATGTGAGTAGTTGTTCTAAAACATTTGTTTGTAGTATTTGTGAGTAGATGTTCTAAAACATTTGACCGGTAGTGTATGTGAGTAGATGTTCTAAAACATTTGACCGGTAGTGTATGTGAGTAGTTGTTCTAAAACATTTGTTTGTAGTATTTGTGAGTAGATGTTCTAAAACATTTGACCGGTAGTGTATGTGAGTAGATGTTCTAAAACATTTGACCGGTAGTGTATGTGAGTAGATGTTCTAAAACATTTGTTTGTAGTGTATGTGAGTAGATGTTCTAAAACATTTGACCGGTAGTGTATGTGACTAGATGTTCTAAAACATTTGACCGGTAGTGTATGTGAGTAGATGTTCTAAAACATTTGACCGGTAGTGTATGTGAGTAGATGTTCTAAAACATTTGACCGGTAGTGTATGTGAGTAGATGTTCTAAAACATTTGACCGGTAGTGTATGTGAGTAGATGTTCTAAAACATTTGACCGGTAGTGTATGTGAGTAGATGTTCTAAAACATTTGACCGGTAGTGTATGTGAGTAGATGTTCTAAAACATTTGACCGGTAGTGTATGTGAGTAGATGTTCTAAAACATTTGACCGGTAGTGTATGTGAGTAGATGTTCTAAAACATTTGTTTGTAGTGTATGTGAGTAGATGTTCTAAAACATTTGACCGGTAGTGTATGTGAGAAGATGTTCTAAAACATTTGACCGCTAGTATCGATCACATTTATTTATAAAGCCCTTTCTACATCAGCATTTGTCCCAAAATGTTTATACAGAAACGACGCCTAAAACCCCAGAGAGCAAGCAATGCAGATGTTGAAGCACGGTGGCTATAGAAAAACTCCCTAGAAAGGGAGGAATCTAGGAAGAAATCTAGAGAGTAACCACACCTTGTTGTCTCTGGGCAACTGGGGGAAGACCACACCTTGTTGTATCTGGACGGCTGGGGACAGACCACACCTTGTTGTCTCTGGACAGTTGGTAGCAGACCACACCTTGTTGTCTCTGGACAGTTGGGAACAGACCACACCTTGTTGTCTCTGGACAGTTGGGGGCAGACCACACCTTGTTGTCTCTGGGCAGCTGGGGGCAGACCACACCTTGTTGTCTCTGGGCAGCTGGGGGCAGACCACACCTTGTTGTCTCTGGGCAGCTGGGGGCAGACCACACCTTGTTGTCTCTGGACAGTTGGGAGCAGACCACACCTAGAACCAAAAAATTTGATCATATTACTCCAGTGCTAGCCTCCCTACACTGGCTTCCTGTCAAAGCAAGGGCTGATTTCAAGGTTTTACTGCTAACCTACAAAGCATTGCATGGGCTTGCTCCAGACCTATCTCTCTGATTTGGTCCTGCCGTACATACCTACACGTACGCTACGGTCACAAGACGCAGGCCTCCTAATTGTCCCTAGTTTCTAAGCAAACAGCTGGAGGCAGGGCTTTCTCCTCTAGAGCTCCATTTTTATGGAACGGTCTGACCTACACCATGTCAGTCTGGACAGTTGGTCTCAACCTTTAAGTCTTTACTGAAGACTCATCTGGTGGGTCATATGATTGAGTGTTGTCTGGCCCAGGAGTGGGAAGGTGAACGGAAAGGCTCTGGAGCAACGAACCACCCTTGTTGTCTCTGGACAGCTGGGGTTCAGACCACTGGGATTCTCTGCCTCTAACCCTATTACAGGGGCTGAGTCACTGGCTTGCTGGGGCTCTCTCATGCCGTCCCTGGAGGGGTGCGTCACCTGAGTGGGTTGATTCACTGATGTGGTCATCCTGTCTGGGGGCGCCCTTGTTGTCCGGACAGATCTTTGGGGCTACCTCAGCTTTGTCTCAGGATGGTACAGTTGGTGGTTGAAGATATCCACACCAGTGGTGTGGGGGCTGTCTTTGGACAAAGTTGGTGGGGTTATATCCTTCCTGTTTGGCCCTGTCCGGGGGTGTCCTCGGGTGGGGCCACAGTGTCTCCTTGACCCCTCCTGTCTCAGCCTCAGTATTTATGCTGCAGTAGTTTATGTTGTCTCTGGGGGCTGGGGTCAGTTTGTTACATCTGAGTGTTCTCCTGTCCAATTCGGTGTCCTGTGTGAATCTAAGTGTGCGTTCTCACCTCCTTCTCTCTCTCGGAGGACCTGAGCCCTAGGACCATGCCCCAGGACTACCTGACATGATGACTCCTTGCTGTCCCCAGTCCACCTGGCCGTGCTGCTGCTCCAGTTTCAACTGACCTGAGCCTGGGGGCCTAGGACCATGCCCTGGACTACTTGACATGATGACCACACCTTGTCCCCAGTCCACCTGGACAGTTGGGGGCAGACCACACCTTATTATTATTGGGGGCGACACCTTGTTGTCTGCTGGTCAGTTGGGGGCATTTGACCTTGGCCATGTTGTTATAATCTCTACTCTGGGCAGCCAGGGGACAGACCACACCTTGTTGTCTCTGGTTTCAGTCCTGGGTTTTGGCAGACCTAGCCACCTTGTTGTCTCTGCAGCTTGCTGGGGGTTTTAGGCTGGGTTGTTGTCTCTGACAGCTGATGTACGAAGGGCTAGATTTGATTTTGTTGTCTCTGGACAGTTGGAAGCAGACCACACCTTGTTGTCTCTGGACAGCTGGGGCAGACCACACCTTGTTGTCTCTGGACAGTTGGGGACAGACCACACCTGGTTGTCTCTGGGCAGCTGGGGGCAACCACACCTTTTCTCTGGATATCTGGGGGCAGACCACACCTTGTTGTCTCTGGACAGCTGGGGGCAGACCACACCTTGTTGTCTTTGGACAGCTGGGGGCAGACCACACCTTGTTGTCTCTGGACAGTTGGGGGCAGACCACACCTTGTTGTCTCTGGACAGCTGGGGTCAGACCACAACTTGTTGTCTCTCAACAGCTGGGGGCAGACCACACCTTGTTGTCTCTAGACAGTTGGGGGCAGACCACACCTTGTTGTCTCTGGGTGTCTGGGGGCAGACCACACCTTGTTGTCTCTAGACAGCTGGGGGCAGACCACACCTTGTTGTCTCTGGGCGGCTGGGGGCAGACCACACCTTGTTGTCTCTGGGGGACTGGGGCAGACCACACCTTGTTGTCTCTAGACAGCTGGGGGCAGACCACACCTTGTTGTTTCTGGACGTTTGAGGGCAGACCACACCTTGTTGTCAAATCAAATCAAATGTATTTATATAGCCCTTCGTACATCAGCTGATATCTCAAAGTGCTGTACAGAAACCCAGCCTAAAACCCCAAACAGCAAGCAATGCAGGTGTTGAAGCACGGTGGCTAGGAAAAACTCCCTAGAATGTCCAAAACCTAGGAAGAAACCTAGAGAGGAACCAGGCTATGAGGGGTGGCCAGTCCTCTTCTGGCTGTGCCAGGTGGAGATTATAACAGAACATGGCCAAGATGTTCAAATGTTCATAAATGACCAGCATGGTCAAATAATAGGTCTTGGACAGGTAGCACGTCCGGTGAAGAGGTCAGGATTCCATAGCCACAGGCAGAACAGTTGAAACTGGAGCAGCAGCGCGGCCAGGTGGACTGGGGACAGCAAGGAGTCATCATGCCAGATAGTCCGGAGTCATCATGCCAGGTAGTCCTGAGGCATGTTCCTAGGGCTTAGGTCCCCCAAGAGAGAGAAAGAAAGAGAGAAAGAGAGAATTAGAGAGAGCATGCTTAAATTCACACAGGACACCGGATAAGACAGGAGAAGTACTCCAGATATAACAAACTGACCCTAGCCCCCGACACATAAACTACTGCAGCATAAATACTTGAGGCTGAGACAAGAGGGGTCAGGAGACACTGTGGCCCCATCCGATGATACCCCCGGACAGGGCCAAACAGGAAGGATATAACCCCACCCACTTTGCCAAAGCACAGCCCCCACACCACTAGAGGGATATCTTCAACCCCCAATTTACCATCCTGAGACAAGGCTGAGTATAGCTAGCAAAGATCTCCGCCAGGGCACAACCCAAGGGGGGGGGCGCCAACCCAGACAGGAAGATCACATCAGTGACTCAACCCACTCAAGTGACGCACCCCTCCTAGGGACGGCATGAAAGAGCACCAGTAAGCAGTGACTCAGCCCCTGTAATAGGGTTAGAGGCAGAGAATCCCAGTGGAAAGATGGGAACCGGCCAGGCAGAGACAGCAAGGCGGTTCGTTGCTCCAGAGCCTTTCCGTTCACCTTCACACTCCTGGGCCAGACTACACTCAATCATATGACCCACTGAAGACATGAGTCTTCAGTAAAGACTTAAAGGTTGAGACTGAGTTTGCAACTCTCACATGGGTATGCAGACCATTCCCTAAAATTGGAGCTCTATAGGAGAAAGCCCTGCCTCCAGCTGTTTGCTTAGAAATTCTAGGGACAATTAGGCGGCCTGTGTCTTGTGACCGTAGCGTACGTGTCGGTATGTATGGCAGGACCAAATCAGAGAGATAGTTTGCAGCAAGCCCATGTAATGCTTTGTAGGTTAGCAGTAAAACCTTGAAATCAGCCCTTGCCTTGACAGGAAGCCACTGTAGGGAGGCTAGCACTGGAGTAAAATTATCAATTTTTTTGGTTCTAGTCAGGATTCTAGCAGCCGTATTTAGCACTAACTGGGGTTTTTTAGTGCTTTATCCGGGTAGCCGGAAAGTAGAGCATTGCAGTAGTCTAACCTAGAAGTAACAAAAGCATGGATACATTTTTATGCATCATTTTTGGACAGAAAGTTTCTGATTTTTGCAAAGTTATGTAGATCGAAAAAAGCTGTCCTTGAAACAGTCTTGATATGTTCGTCAAAAGAGAGATCAGGGTCCAGAGTAATGACGAGGTCCTTCACAGTTTTATTTGAGACAACTGTACAACCCTTAAGATTAATTGTCAGATTCAACAGAAGATCTCTTTGTTTCTTGGGACCTAGAACAAGCATCTCTGTGTTCTCCGAGTTTAAAAGTAGAAAGTTTGCAGCCATCCACTTCCTTATGTCTGAAACGCAGGCTTCTAGCGAGGGCAATTTTGTGGCTTCACCATGTTTCATTGAAATGTACAGCTGTGTGTCAACCGCATAGCAGTGAAAGTTAACATTAAGTTTTTGAATGACATCCTCAAGAGGTAAAATATGAAGTGAAAACAATAGAGGTCCTAAAACGGAACCTTGAGGAACACCGAAATTTACAGTTGATTTGTCAGAGGACAAACCATTCACAGAGACAAACTGATATCTTTCTGACAGATATGATCTAAACCAGGCCAGAACTTGTCTGTGGAGAACAATTTGGGTTTCCAATCTCCAAAAGAATGTGGTGATCAATAGTATCAAAAGCAGCACTAAGGTCTAGGAGCACGAGGACAGATGCAGAGCCTTGGTCTGATGCCATTAGAAGGTCATTTACCACCTTCACAAGTGCAGTATCAGTGCTATGATGGGGTCTGAAACCAGACTGAAGCATTTTGTATACATTGTTTGTCTTCAGGAAGTCAGTGGTTTGCTGCGTAACAGCCTTTTCTAAACTTTTTGAGAGGAATGGAAGATTTGATATAGGCAGATAGTTTTTTATATTTTCTGGGTCAAGGTTTGGCTTTTTCAAGAGGTTTTATTACTGACACTTTTAGTGAGTTTGGTACACATCCGGTGGATAGAGAGCTGTTTATTATGTTTAACATAGGAGGGCCAAGCACAGGAAGCAGCTCTTTCAGTAGTTTAGTTGGAATAGGGTACAGTATGCAGCTTGAAGGTTTAGAAGCCATGATTATTTTCATCATTGTGTCAAGAGATATCGTACTAAAACACTTGAGCGTCTCTCTTGATCCTAGGTCCTGGCAGAGTTGTGCAGACTCAGGACAACTGAGCTTTGAAGGAATACGCAGATTTAAAGAGGAGTCCGTAATTTGCTTTCAAATAATCATGATCTTTTCCTCAAAGAAGTTCATGAATTTATTACTGCTGAAGAGAAAGCCATCCTCTCTTGGGGAATGGTGCTTTTTAGTTAGCTTAGCGACAGTATCAAAAAGAAAATTCGGATTATTCTTATTTTCCTCAATTAAGTTGGAAAAATAGGATGATCGAGCAGCAGTGAGGGCTCTTCGATACTGCACGGTACTGTCTTTCCAAGCTTGTCGGAAGACTTCCAGTTTGGTGTGGCGCCATTTCCGTTCCAATTTTCTGGCAGCTTGCTTCAGAGCTTGGGTATTTTCTGTATACCAGGGAGCTAGTTTCTTATGAGAAATATTTTTAGTTTTTAGGGGTGCAACTGCATCTAGGGTATTGCGCAAGGTTAAATTGAGTTCCTCAATTAGGTGGTTAACTGAGTTTTGTACTCTGACATCCTTGGGTAGGTGGGGGGAGTCTGGAAGAGCATCAAGGAATCTTTGTGTTGTCTGTGATTTTATAGCACAACTTTTGATGCTCCTTGGTTGGGGTCTGAGCAGATTATTTGTTGCAATTGCAAACGTAATAAAATGGTGGTCCGATAGACCAGGATTATGAGGAAAAACATTAAGATCCACAACATTTATTCCACGGGACAAAACTAGGTCCAGAGTATGACTGTGACAGTGGGTAGGTCCATAGACATGTTGGACAAAACCCACTGAGTCGATGATGGCTCAGAAAGCCTTTTGGAGTGGGTCTGTGGACTTTTCCATGTGAATATTAAAGTCACCAAAAATTAGAATATTATCTGCCATGACTACAAGGTCCGATAGGAATTCAGGGGACTCTATGAGGAACGCTGTATATGGGCCAGGAGGCCTGTAAACAGTAGCTATAAAACGTGATTGAGTAGGCTGCATAGATTTCATGACTAGAAGCTCAAACGATGAAAACGCAGTCATTTGTTTTTTTTGAAAATTGAAATGTGCTATCGTAAATGTTAGCAACACCTCCGCCTTTGTGGGATGCACGGGGGATATGGTCACTAGTGTAGCCAGGAGGTGAGGCCTCATTTAACACAGTAAATTCATCAGGCTTAAGCCATGTTTCAGTCTGGCCAATCACATCAAGATTATGATCAGTGATTAGTTAATTGACTATAACTGCCTTGGAAGTGAGGGATCTAACATTAAGTAGCCCTATTTTGAGATGTGAGGTATCACAATCTCTTTCAATAATGACAGGAATCGAGGAGGTCTTTATTCCAGTGAGATTGCGAAGGCGAACACCGCCATGTTTAGTTTTGCCCAATCTAGATCGAGGCACAGACACGGTCTCAATGGTGATAGCTGAGCTGAATACACTGACTGTGCTAGTGGCAGACTCCACTATGCTGGCAGGGTGGCTAACAGCCTGCTGCCTGGCCTGCACCCTATCTCATTGTGGAGCTAGGGGAGTTAGAGCCCTGTCTATGTTCGTAGATAAGATGAGAGCACCCTTCCAGCTAGGATGGAGTCCATCACTCCTCAGCAGGCCAGGCTTGGTCCTGTATGTGGGTGAGTCCCAGAAAGAGGGCCAATTATCTACAAATTCTATCTTTTGGGAGGGGCAGAAAACAGTTTTGTTGTCTCTGGAAAGTTGGGGGCAGACCACACCTTGTTGTCTCTGGGCGGCTGGGTGCAGACCACACCTTGTTGTCTCTGGGCGGCTGGGGGCAGACCACACCTTGTTGTCTCTGGGTGGCTGGGGGCAGACCACACCTTGATCTCTCTGGACAGCTGGGGGCAGACCACACCTTGTTGTCTCTGGGTGGCTGGGGGCAGACCACACCTTGTTGTCTCTGGGTGGCTGGGGGCAGACCACACCTTGTTGTCTCTGGGTGGCTGGGGGCAGACCACACCTTGTTGTCTGGATAGTTGGGGGCAGACCACACCTTGTTGTCTGGACAGTTGGGGGCAGACCACACCTTGTTGTCTCTGGACAGTTGGGGGCAGACCACACCTTGTTGTCTGGACAGTTGGGGGCAGACCACACCTTGTTGTCTCTGGACAGTTGGGGGCAGACCACACCTTGTTGTCTCTGGGCGGCTGGGGGCAGACCACACCTTGTTGTCTCCAGGACAGTTGGGGGCAGACCACACCTTGTTGTCTCTGGGCAGCTGGGGGCAGACCACACCTTGTTGTCTCTGGACAGCTGGGGGCAGACCACACCTTGTTGTCTCTAGACAGCTGGGGGCAGACCACACCTTGTTGTCTGGACAGCTGGGAGCAGACCTTACCTTGTTGTCTCTAGACAGCTGGGGGCAGACCACACCTTGTTGTCTGGACAGCTGGGAGCAGACCTTACCTTGTTGTCTCTGGACAGCTGGGGGCAGACCACACCTTGTTGTATCTGGACAGCTGGGGGCAGACCACACCTTGTTGTCTCTGGACAGCTGGGGGCAGACCACACCTTGTTGTCTCTGGACAGCTGGGGGCAGACCACACCTTGTTGTATCTGGACAGCTGGGAGCAGACCTTACCTTGTTGTCTCTGGACAGCTGGGGGCAGACCACACCTTGTTGTCTCTGGACAGCTGGGGGCAGACCACACCTTGTTGTATCTGGACAGTTGGGAGCAGACCTTACCTTGTTGTCTCTGGACAGCTGGGGGCAGACCACACCTTGTTTTCTCTGGACAGCTGGGGGCAGACCACACCTTGTTGTCTCTGGACAGTTGGGGGCAGACCACACCTTGTTGTCTCTGGACAGCTGGGGGCAGACCACACCTTGTTGTCTCCAGGACAGTTGGGAGCAGACCACACCTTGTTGTCTCCAGGACAGTTGGGGGCAGACCACACCTTGTTGTCTCTGGGCGGCTGGGGGCAGACCACACCTTGTTGTCTCTGGGCGGCTGGGGGCAGACCACACCTTGTTGTCTCTGGGGGCTGGGGGCAGACCACACCTTGTTGTCTCTGGACAGTTGGGGGCAGACCACACCTTGTTGTCTCTGGGCAGCTGGGGGCAGACCACACCTTGTTGTCTCTGGGCGGCTGGGGGCAGACCACACCTTGTTGTCTCTGGACAGTTGGGGGCAGACCACACCTTGTTGTCTCTGGGTGGCTGGGGGCAGACCACACCTTGTTGTCTCTGGACAGTTGGGGGCAGACCACACCTTGTTGTCTCTGGACAGCTGGGGGCAGACCACACCTTGTTGTCTGGACAGCTGGGAGCAGACCTTACCTTGTTGTCTCTAGACAGCTGGGGGCAGACCACACCTTGTTGTCTGGACAGCTGGGGGCAGACCACACCTTGTTGTATCTGGACAGTGGCTGGGGGCACACCTTGTTGTATCTGGACAGCTGGGGGCAGACCACACCTTGTTGTCTGGACAGTTGGGGGCAGACCACACCTTGTTGTCTCCAGGACAGTTGGGAGCAGACCACACCTTGTTGTCTCCTGGCGGCTGGGGGCAGACCACACCTTGTTGTCTCTGGGGGACTGGGGGCAGACCACACCTTGTTGTCTCCTGGCGGCTGGGGGCAGACAACACCTTGTTGTCTCCTGGCGGCTGGGGGCAGACCACACCTTGTTGTCTCTGGGGGGCTGGGGGCAGACCACACCTTGTTGTCTCTGGGGGACTGGGGGCAGACCACACCTTGTTGTCTCCTGGCGGCTGGGGGCAGACCACACCTTGTTGTCTCTGGGGGTTGGGGGCAGACCACACCTTGTTGTCTCTGGGGGACTGGGGGCAGACCACACCTTGTTGTCTCTGGGGGGCTGGGGGCAGACCACACCTTGTTGTCTCTGGGCGGCTGTCCATACCAACCCAGTTAGTCACCAGACTGACTTTATGACCAAAAATGATCCTATTTATTTTAATTTGACACTAGAATGAATGTTTGACTCACATCAATGTCACTTAGGGCTTTAATACCAGAGACATTGTTTCTAAAGGGCAGATGACCTTTAATTATGTGGAAAAAGGGTCAGTGTGTTGGACATGTCTGAAGTGTAATTTTTCAGAAGGACATCTGGAGCCCAAAGCACGCTGGCTTATCAGCAACATTCCACAGAGCGTGTGTGTGTGTGTGTGTGCGTGTGTGTGTGTGTGTGCGCGTGTGCGTGTGTGCGTGTGCGCGTGTGTGTGCGTGTGTGCGTGTGTGCGCGTGTGCGTGCGTGCGTGTGTGTGTGTGTGTTATCTTGGCTGCTCTTTCATTTCTTTGAGAATTTCCTCTCTCCTCTTTTCTGGATGCAGAATGAGAGAAGGAGAGAGAGAAACACACACACACACAGTCACACACTTTTTCCTCCCACACCCACACACTTTTCCCTCATATCACTTTTGGGAATGAGCAGTTTCCATAGAAGTGGGTTTCTAATTTTCTCCATACCCTATGGACCACAAACAGTCTTCCTGGGAACTTTGTGAAACATTACCATTCGACCTCACTGTTGTTTCTGAAGAACTTTGTGGACCATGTAGTTAACGGTCGACCCAGGAACATGTACTGTCCCATTCACACTATATTTGCTTTCTTAGTCAACCTTGTGTTCTGTTTCTTTGTGTTCTGGAACGTAGTCCTGTCTGTCATATTTGTAATTGATTTCACCTATGTTAGTTACTCACCTGGTCTCATCAGCTCCTTATTTAGTTCAGTTCATTCTGTTTATGCCTTTTTGAGGTGTTTGTTTTGACTCTACTAAGCCTTTTTCGAGCTCGTTTGTAAGAACCAGTTATAGCCGTCAGTCCTAGTTTTTATTCACCTGCCTGTTTGTCTACCTGTGTATGACCATTGCCTGCCTGTGACCACGACTCCTGCCTTCTGCCAAGGTGAAATAAACACAAGCTGAGCTCTGCACACCATTCTTCTCCCTGAGTATTCACTACAACACTGAGGACGCCAGGCCCATCGTGACCCAGGTTTTCCTACAGTGACGAGCTCTTTCATTAGCAGCGTGCATAGCAACAGAATGTGTGCATAGCAGTAACAAAATGTTTGTGTAATGAAACTCTACATTTACATTATAATAATTTAACAGACGACTGACAGCGAGTGGAATTAATGTTGAGTAGGAAAGAACAGCTACTTCCCTACAACTCAGCTACAAACAAGATGTCTGCTGTGTTATAGAGTGACTCGATGCCTACAGGCTGTTAGCCTGTCTGACTGCTGGGAATGTTCACCCTGTCGAAGAGGGGATGGGAATGGAGAGATACTTCTGGTGTGTGTGTGTGTGTGTGTGTGTGTGTGTGTGTGTGTGTGTGTGTGTGTGTGTGTGTGTGTGTGTGTGTGACAGTGGGTAACGACTCCCAGATGCTCCATCAGAGTACATCTGGAGAGAGAGAAGAGGGGGAAGGGTTGAGAGAGAAAGAGAGAGAGTGGGGGGGATGAGAGAGAGAATGAGAACGAAGAGGGAGAGAGGTGGATGAGAGAGAAGAGGGGGAGAGATAGAGAGAGAGTGGGGGGAATGAGAGAGAGAGAATGAGAGAGAAGAGGGGGAGAGATAGAGAAAGAAAGAAAGAAAGAGAGAGCGCTGGCAGAATCCAGCAGGGTAACAACTCTCAGCTGCCTTGTCAGAATACAGAATACATCTGGAGAAAGACAGAGAGAGGGAGAGAGACAGAGAGAGACAGAGGGAGAGAGAGAGACACAGAGGAGAGAGAGACAGAGAGGGAGAGAGAGGAGGGAGGGAGAGCGAGACAGAGAGAGAGAGAGAGATAGAGTTTGTTGTGCTCATTGCGCTACGAGGTGTACTTTATCATAATCAACGGATATCAAAACAGTCAGTCAAATTGACGTTCAATAATGTGACAAGTAATTCCCACCATGAATAAGGTCATGTACACCATTCTTAATGGCAGAGGCTAATGCAGCTTCATGTACTGCATACAGCTCTACCACTAGTTACTTCCTGGTTACTGCTCTACCACTAGTTACTTCCTGGTTACAGCTCTACCACTAGTTACTTCCTGGTTACAGCTCTACCACTAGTTACATCCTGGTTACAGCTCTACCACTAGTTACTTCCTGGTTACAGCTCTACCACTAGTTACGAGTGGAAGCTCAACCACCAGCAACTACTAGAGGAATCAGCACTGTGTTCAACAATGACTGGTATCAGCTCAACCACAGCAACTACTAGAGGAATCAGCACTGTGTTCAACAATGACTGGTATCAGCTCAACCACCAGAAACTACTAGAGGAATCAGCACTGTGTTCAACAATGACAATGACCCACCCACTCTCCCCCTCACCTCCTCCCTCCCCCCTCCCTCCCTCCCTCCCCTCCCCCTCCCTCCCTCCCTCCCTCCCCCCCCCTCCCCTCCCCTCCCTCCCTCCCTCCCTCCCCTCCCTCCACTCCCCCTCCCTCCCTCCCCCTCCCCTCCCCCCCTCCCCCTCCCTCCCTCCCTCCCCCCCTCCCCTCCCTCCCTCCCCCCCCCTCCCCCTCCCCCTCCCTCCCTCCCTCCCTCCCCCCCCTCCCCTCCCCTCCCCCCTCCCCTCCCTCCCTCCCTCCCCCTCCCTCCCTCCCTCCCCCCTCCCCCTCCCCTCCCTCCCCTCCCTCCCCTCCCCCTCCCCCCTCCCCTCCCTCCCCTCCCCCCCCTCCCTCCCTCCCTCCCTCCCCTCCCTCCCCCCTCCCTCCCTCCCCCCTCCCCTCCCTCCCTCCACTCCCCTCCCCCTCCCTCCACTCCCTCCCTCCCTCCCTCCCTCCCTCCCTCCCCTCCCCTCCCCTCCCCCCCCTCCCCCCTCCCTCCCCCCTCCCTCCTCCCTCCCCCTCCCTCCCTCCCTCCCCTCCCACCCTCCCACCGGAGTACAGTAAAGTTTCTGTTCTGCAGTTTATTTACAGACTGATGCAGTGGAACAGTCAGATCATCACAACTCTCTCTCTCTGTGTGTGTGTGTGTGTGTGTGTGTGTGTGTGTGTGTGTGTGTGTGTGTGTGTGTGTGTGTGTGTGTGTGTGTGTGTGTGTGTGTGTGTGTGTGTGTGTGTGTGTGTGTGTGTGTGTGTGTGTGTGTGTGTATCTTGGCTGCTCCTTCATTTCTTTGAGAATTTCCTCTCTCCTCTTTTCTGGATGCAGAATGAGAGAAGGAGAGAGAGAAACACACAGTCACACACTTTTTCTCCCACACACTCTTTCCTAATATCACTTTTGGGAAAGAGCAATTTCCATAGAAGTGGGTTTCTAATTTTCCCCATACCCTATGGACCACAAACAGTCTTCAACTTTGTGAATCATTACCATTCGACCTCACTGTTGTTTCTGAAGAACTTTGTGGACCATGTAGTTAACGGTCGCCCCAGGAACATGTACTGTCCCATTCACACTGACGAGGCCAGGCCCATCGTGACCCAGATTTTCCTACAGCATGCCAATGAAAGGAGGAGGTGAGGGGGGGGACAACTGATGAGTGTGAAGTAACACAAGCGTAGACCAAAATGGACCTTTCTCCACAGAAACAACCCAGGACTTTTATCCAGGGATAGAAATAACAGAATGCACCACAGCGCGGGGTAACAATTAAACCAAACCAAAACCTAACTCCTCTTTAAGCCTTTCTACACAGGTTTCTGGTTCCTCTCTGCTACCGGACAGCCAAGCTGTTTACTGCCGTATCCAAACCAAGGAAAACAGAAATTCAACTGGCTGTCCTTACTTGGGTCTATGGCAAAGTAATGTCCAGTAGGTTCTTGTCCAGTTGGGTTCAATATCCCTCTCAGTGTTGGAGGGCCCTGCATGTCAGCTCTTGCTGCTCAAAGACCAACAAAAACAGATCTGGCCAAAGCCAGGTTAAAAACAGATCTGGCCAAAGCCAGGTTAAAAACAGATCTGGCCAAAGCCAGGTTAAAGACAGATCTGGCCAAAGCCAGGTTAAAAACAGAACTGGCCAAAGCCAGGTTAAAAACAGAACTGGCCAAAGCCAGGTTAAAAACAGATCTGGCCAAAGCCAGGTTAAAGACAGATCTGGCCAAAGCCAGGTTAAAAACAGAACTGGCCAAAGCCAGGTTAAAAACAGAACTGGCCAAAGCCAGGTTAAAAACAGAACTGGCCAAAGCCAGGTTAAAAACAGAACTGGCCAAAGCCAGGTTAAAAACAGAACTGGCCAAAGCCAGGTTAAAAACAGAACTGGCCAGAACTGGCCAAAGCCAGGTTGAAAACAGAACTGGCCAAAGCCAGGTTAAAAACAGAACTGGCCAAAGCCAGGATAAAAACAGAACTGGCCGCTCTCACCCCTGTGTCGGAGGCATCAGTTTGGACCACCATCTCTCTCCCAAAGTCTGGCATCACCAAGACCGGTCTGGAGCACAGGGCCTCCTTCAGCCTCCTTCAGCTTCTGGAAGACTTCTTCTGCTTTGTCAGTCCCGTTGGACGGGCTCTTTTTGGTCTGTGAGAGGACAAGTTACAGGTACAGAGTTAGGAATTAACCTACGGTAATAGCTGGTTAGCCAGTCAAATGTTTTTTACTTGAGACTTGGTTTGGGTGGGTGGCCATTGTCGACTGGCTTAAACTTTCTTCTCTTGCAGTTTGACGTTGACCCTCCCAAGGTAAAGCCCAGGTACTCTGCGTCCTCAAGTCCCAGTCTGCATCTTTTTGCATTGGCAGTTAGACCTGCTTTGCGAAAAGCCTCCAAGACAGCGTTTAGCTGCTTCAGGTGAGATTCCCAGTTAGGGCTGTACACAATCACGTTATCCAAATATGCTGCCAAGTACTCACTGTGGGGTCTCATTACTCACTGTGGGGTCTCAGGGCCCTGTCCATCAGCCTCTGAAAAATACTCACTGGCGGAGCTCCATGCTGCCGAAGGGTAGAACGTGTAATGGTACAGCCTTGTAGGCGTGGCAAAGGCCGTCTTCTCTTCGCATCTGGAGCCAGGGGAACCTCCCAGTACCCCTTAGTAAGATCCAGGGTGCTGATATACCGGGCGTTGCACAGGCGGTCAATCGGCTCATCTACACGGTGCATAGGATCACATTTCGATATCTCATTTAGTTTTCCGAAGTCATTGCAAAACCTTACTGACCCGTCCGACTTCGGAACAAAGACGATTAGGCTGCACCATTCACTCTGGGACAGACGATTGGCTTCACCATTCACTCTTGGACAGACGATTGGTTGCACCATTCACTCTGGGACAGACGATTGGCTGCACCATTCACTCTGGGACAGACGATTGGCTGCACCATTCACTCTGGGACAGACGATTGGCTGCACCATTCACTCTGGGACAGACGATTGGCTGCACCATTCACTCTGGGACAGACGATTGGCTGCACCATTCACTCTTGGACAGACGATTGGCTGCACCATTCACTCTTGGACAGACGATTGGCTGCACCATTCACTCTGGGACAGACGATTGGCTGCACCATTCACTCTGGGACAGACGATTGGCTGCACCATTCACTCTGGGACAGACGATTGGCTGCACCATTCACTCTGGGAGGGGAGAGAAAACGTCAGTGCTCTGGTTCACTAGTTGTCCCATCTCTTCCTGCTGTAGTTTTGTATGCAGGGTGCTAACGGAAACCTCTTCTCAAGCTGCTTCTGTGAGGACAGGAGACACAGCAACACCAAGCAACGCCTCTCGGGCTTGCCGCTTTTTGAAATAGCTAATGTGATGTATTTGCACCGGCTTCCGGCGCCCTGGCTGCCGAACTTTGTAGTTCACTGGACTCACCTTCTCCTGGATCTTGTATGGTCTCTTCCAGGTGGCCAGAAACATATTCTCTGTTATGGGCACAAGTACCAGAACTCTCTCCACATTCTGGAATTCTCTGGGTTGAGCTACCCGATTGTAGACCCTCCTCTGCGCTTCTTGGGCTTGGGCCATTTGCTCTCTTTACACGACATTTGCATCCGATCATCCATTTCAGCCACATGGTCGATGAAACTGGGCTTGGCTTAGTCTCCCAGCTATCCTTTGCAATCCCCAGGAAGCCCCGGAGTTGTCGTCCATATAGGAGCTCGAACGGGAAGCATCCAGTGGACCCTGGACCACCTCCCTTATGAAAATGGACCAGCAAATGGACCTTCAAATTAAATCAAATTTATTTATAAAGCCCTTCTTACATCAACTGATATATCAAAGTGCTGTACAGAAAACCCAGCCTAAAACCCCAAACAGCAAGCAATGCAGATGTAGAAGCTCCTTCCATCCTGGTCTACTACCTTACAGTTTTATTAAATCTTTCAACGAGCCACTCTGTAAGGGTGGTACACAGATGTGCGGATTTGTTTTACCTTCAGGAGCTTGCAAGTCCTGCATGATCCGAGACATGAAGGGGGTCCCCGGGTCGGTGAGGATCTCCTCGACTATTCCCACTGGGCTGAAGAACATCACCAGCTCCTTGGCAATACTTTTCGACGTCATAGTTCTTAGGGGAATGGGGCCGCTGGGTAGAGGGTAGTCTAAAATCACCAGGAAATATTGGTGCCCTTTGACCTTTACCAGGGGACCCACCAGTTCTGGTAAAGGGTATGTGGTAGGGGGTAAGAGGTTAGGGTTAGGGGGTAAGAGGTAAGGGTTAGGGGGTAAGAGGTAAGGGTTAGGGGAAAGGGGTAAGATCTAAGGGTTAGGGGGTAAGAGGTAAGGGTTAGGGGATAAGAGGTAAGGGTTAGGGGTAAGAGGTAAGGGTTAGGGGTAAGAGGTAAGGGTTAGGGGTAAGAGGTAAGGGTTAGGGGTTTAAAGAGGTAAGGGTTAAAAGGGGTAAGAGGTAAGGGTTAAGGGGAAGAGGTAAGGGTTAAGGGGAAAGGGGTAAGAGGTAAGGGTTAGGGGGTAAGAGGTAAGGGTTAGGGGGAGGTAAGGGTTAGGGGAAAGGGGTAAGGGTTAGGGGGTAAGAGGTAAGGGTTAGGGGGAAAGGGGCAAGGGTTAGGGGGTAAGAGGTAAGGGTTAGGGGGTAAGAGGTAAGGGTTAGGGGGAAAGGGGTAAGGGTTAGGGGGTAAGAGGTAAGGGTTAGGGGGAAAGGGGTAAGGGTTAGGGGGAAAGGGGTAAGGGGTAAGGGTTAGGGGTTAAGGGGTAAGAGGTAAGGGTTAGGGGATAAGAGGTAAGGGTTAGGGGGTAAGAGGTAAGGGTTAGGGGTAAGAGGTAAGGGGGGGGAAAGGGGTAAGTGTTAGGGGGTAAGAGGTAAGGGTTAGGGGGAAGGGGTAAGGGTTAGGGGGTAAGAGGTAAGGGTTAGGGGGTAAGAGGTAAGGGTTAGGGGGTAAGAGGTAAGGGTTAGGGGGAAAGGGGTAGGGTTAGGGGTAAGGGGTAAGGGTTAGGGGGAAGGGGTAAGGGTTAGGGGTAAGAGGTAAGGGTTAAGGTAAGAGGTAAGGGTTAGGGGGTAAGAGGTAAGGGTTAGGGGGTAAGAGTTAGGGGGAAAGGGGTAAGGGTTAGGGGGAAAGGGGTAAGTGTTAGGGGTAAGGGTTAGGGGTAAGGGGTTAGGGGGAAGAGGTAAGGGTTAGGGGTAAGGGTTAGGGGTAAGAGGTAAGGGTTAGGGGGTGAGGGTTAGGGGGAAAGGGTTAGGGGTTAGGGGGAAAGGGTTAGGGGGAACGGGGTAAGGGTTAGGGGGTAAGAGGTAAGGGTTAGGGGGAAAGAGGTAAGGGTTAGGGGGTAAGGGTTAGGGGTTAGGGGTAAGAGGTTAGGGGGTTAGGGTTAAAGGGTAAGGGTTAGGGGGAAAGAGGTAAGGGTTAGGGGTAAGAGGTAAGGGTTAGGGGGAAGGGGTAAGGGTTAGGGGGTAAGGGTTAGGGGGAAGAGGTAAGGGTTAGGGGGAAAGGGGTAAGGGTTAGGGGGAAAGAGGTAAGGGTTAGGGGGTAAGGGTTAGGGGTAATGGGGTAAGGGTTAGGGGTAAGGGTTAGGGGGTAAGAGGTACGGGTTAGGGGGAAAGGGGTAAGGGTTAGGGGGAAAGAGGTAAGGGTTAGGGGGTAAGAGGTAAGGGTTAGGGGGAAAGGGTTCATTTTGGATTTAGAGAGAGAGGAGGGTCATTCTTTCTTCATGAGTCACATTGAAACAGATGAGAGCAAAGCCCCCCACACACACACACACACTTTTTTTGGGTCTGTTCTCTTTTTAAGGAAAAATGCACCCCTCGCCAGAAACATCTGGCGTGTGTGTGCATGTATGTGTATGTGTGTGTGTGTGTGTGTGTGTGTGTGTGTGTGTGTGTGTGTGTGTGTGTGTGTGTGTGTGTGTGTGTGTGTGTGTGTGTGTGTGTGTGTGTGTGTGTGTGTGTGTGTGTGTAAGGCATGTTGACAGCAATTGATTAAACAGACCCTCCACAGGTACCTGACCACATACCTCTGCACCACATATAATCACACACATAAACACACACATACTTACATACACACACTCCACACACACCTCAGCACCACATATAAACACACATCACACACACAGGTCATTACAGTGTTGTTTAGTGTGTGTGTGTGTTCTATAGAGCTCTAAAATGTGCGTAGTTTAATCCCAGTCCATTTCCCTGTGAATCCGTCCATGTGTGTTCTATTACCAACCAGATGACATCAAACAAGACCTAAAAGCACTGATGCCACCGCCCCCCGCCCACCCTGGCCTGTCTGGGTCTGTGTCCTCAGTGTCTGGGTCTGGGTCTGGGTCTGTGTCTGGGTCTGGGTCTGGGTCTGTGTCTGGGTCTGTGTCAGTGTCTGGGTCTGTGTCTGGGTCTGGGTCTGTGTCTGTGTCTGGGTCTGTGTCTGTGTCTGGGTCTGTGTCTGGGTCTGGGTCTGGGTCTGTGTCTGTGTCTGGGTCTGTGTCTGTGTCTGGGTCTGGGTCTGGGTCAGTGTCTGGGTCTGGGTCTGTGTCTGGGTCTGGGTCTGTGTCTGTGTCTGGGTCTGGGTCTGTGTCTGTGTCTGTGTCTGGGTCTGTGTCTGGGTCTGTGTCTGGGTCAGTGTCTGGGTCTGGGTCAGTGTCTGGGTCTGTGTCTGGGTCTGTGTCTGTCTGTGTCTGGGTCAGTGGGTCTGGGTCTGGGTCTGGGTCTGTCAGTGTCAGTGTGTGTCTGGGTCTGTGTCTGTGTCTGGGTCTGGGTCTGGTGTCTGGGTCTGTGTCTGGGTCTGGGTCAGTGTCTGGTCTGTGTCTGGGTCTGGGTCTGGGTCTGTGGGTCTGTGTCTGGGTCTGGGTCTGTGTCTGGGTGTGTCTGGGTCTGTGTCTGTGTCAGTGTCTGGGTCTGGGTCTGTGTCTGGGTCTGTGTCTGTGTCTGTCTGGGTCTGTGTCTGGGTCTGGGTCTGTGTCTGGGTCTGTGTCTGGGTCTGTGTCTGTGTCTGTGTCTGTGTCTGGGTCTGGGTCTGTGTCTGGGTCTGGGTCTGTGTCTGTGTCTGTCTGGTCTGTGTCTGGGTCTGGGTCTGTGTCTGGGTCTGGGTCAGTGTCTGGGTCTGGGTCTGGGTCTGTGTCTGGGTCTGGGTGTCTGTGTCTGGGTCTGTGTCTGTGTCTGTGTCTGGGTCTGTGTCTGGGTCTGGGTCTGGGTCTGTGTCAGTGTCTGGGTCTGTCTGGGTCTGTCTGTGTCTGGGTCTGTGTCTGTGTCAGGGTCTGGGTCTGTGTCTGGGTCTGGGTCTGGGTCTGTGTCTGGGTCTGTGTCTGTGGGGTCTGTGTCTGGGTCTGTGTCTGTGTCTGGGTCTGTGTCTGTGTCTGGTCTGTGTCTGTGTCTGGGTCTGGGTCTGGGTCAGTGTCTGGGTCTGTGTCTGTGTCTGGGTCTGTGTGTGTCTGTGTCTGTGTCTGGGTCTGTGTCTGGGTCTGGGTCTGTGTCTGGGTCTGGGTCAGTGTCTGGGTCTGTGTCTGGGTCTGTGTCTGTGTCTGTGTCTGGGTCTGTGTCTGTGTCTGGGTCTGGGTCTGTGTCTGGGTCTGTGTCTGTGGCTGTGTCTGTGGCTGTGCCTGTGTCTGTGTCTGGGTCTGTGTCTGTGTCTGTGTCTGTGGCTGTGCCTGTGTCTGAGCTAAGCCCACTTCCCAGGCATCGCTATAAGCACTCATATGGTCAATTCAGATCCTGCTGAACTCTCTCTTAAGCCCTGCTGCTAGGCGCAATCTAAACGAGTCATATCACTGAATGCTGAAAGGATATTAACAGGCGTACTGGCACGCGCCAACACAAGTGCACGCTCACACGCATATGCACGCAAACACACGAGCGCACACACAATGTTCAGACACACACACACACACACACACACACACACACACACCTGTGGACCCAGGGCGCCTCCTCGTGGATGCATACAGGAGAACAGAAGGAGGGATCAAAACAGCTCGAGCTCACCGAGAGAAACGGGAGAGCGAGCCTTCTCTTCTCCTTTGGGACGCCCGAACCTCGCGCACATCCAGAACGTTATTTTATTCCTCTCCTTTTCCTCCTGTCTTTCTCCCCACGAGATGAGAGACTGATTCGGCGAGGGTTCCACGCGCTGTTACGAAGAAGTTTTGGGTGAGTTTAGAGTTTAACTGCATATCTTTGTCGTTAGTTCGCCCATCTATATCTCTCTCTCTCTAACTGCTGCTATCTCTGCGGTTAGTTCGTCCATCTATATCTCTATCTCTCTAACTGCTGCTATCTCCGGCGGTTAGTTCGCCCGTCTGCCTATCTCTCAATTCAATTCAAGGGGCTTTATTGGCATGTGAAACATGTGTTAACATTGCCAAAGCAAGTGAGGTAGATATTATACAAAAGTGAAATAAACAATAAAACAAATAACCGAGAGAGAGAGATTGTTTATCTTTAATGTCCGACTCAAATATGCATTAGGGTCTATCACATTTTAAAGCCTTGTAAATGTGTGTGTGAAGTATTTGAATATATGCACGCGCATTGTCTCCACTCCAGTCAATTAGCAAAAACTATTTTTGGCCACCGCTAATATTTCGGTTTTAGACAGAGTTGCGAAAATCAACTTTAGTTCAAATGGACCGTGTTCTGTACTGACTGGGTGCGTTCCTGTTCAGATGGACGGTGTTCTGTACTGACTGGGTGCGTTCCTGTTCAGTTCCTGTTCAGATGGACGGTGTTCTGTACTGACTGGGTGCGTTCCAGATGGACCTACTGCATACGTTCAGTTAATAAATCCCATTAGTGCTTTATCGTGTTGATATGGTGGTTCCTCGGACAAACATATTGGAAAGATATGATTTTCTGCTCAGATAATGTTTGTATAATTCTGGAACACACCCAGTGCAGAACATGTCTCCCTGTTCCTCCCCGTTAAACGTTACCGGATCTTACCGTTAGAGGAGGCCAGACCGGAGACAGAACAGATCAGTTTGATTTCTATAGACGGGACCGTTGTTTTCACTGTAAATTGCTGGCTTCCCAACTAGGCATAGGCCTATGCACTTGTGATTTGAAACAATCCACAGCTATTAAAAAAATAGAAACAAATAAGCGAATGATCCTCTGTGGCTAAGTCAAGCTCTCTGGTGAAGTATTTTATTCAGACAGGAGTAATTATATAATTTTGGCAAAACATTAATTTACTTTAGGGGAAGCCAGCATCCGAACAGTGCATTGTGCACTCGCCAACTTTCATTTCCAATTGGCAAGTGGCTGAAACCAGAGATCTGTATATGATGAGGAGATGCTCATGTCTCCGCCCTAAAAAATGTGAGTCCTTGTCCCAAGTGCAGGAATGCTGGCAATAAGCTTAGGACTGCATGTTATGCCCATTGAAACGCATTGGGTTTAGTCAGGACAGATGTTGGCGAGAGTGAGCTCTCTCGCTTCGCCTCTTCCTCTCTGCTGAAACTAACGAGCAAAACAGTGTCCCCCTCTCTTACTATATGTAGCCCATGTATCTGATGCTGTCTGTCCAGAAATAGTATGACATGCCATATTCTGGTCTTGACAGCATCAGATACAGTGGGGCAAAAAAGTATTTAGTCAGCCACCAATTGTGCAAGTTCTCCCACTTAAAAATATGAGAGAGGCCAGTAATTTTCATCATAGGTATCTATACCTATGATGAAAATTACAGGCCTCTCTCATCTTTTTAAGTGGGAGAACTTGCACATTTGGTGGCTGACTAAATACTTTTTTGCCCCACTGTAACTCTATAACTGTCAATCTACACAATGGTCCATCTGTATAACTGTCCAACTGTATAACTGTCCAGGCATCTGTATAAATGTCCATCTGCATAAATCTCCATTTGTATAGCTGTCCATCTATATAACTGTCCAGGACTCAGTATAACTGTCCATCTCTATAAATGTACATCCCTTTAACTGTCCACACATCTGTATAACTGTCCACACATCTGTATAACTGTCCACACATCTGTATAACTGTCCATCTGCATAACTGTCCATCTGTATAATTGTCCAGGAATCTGTATAATTGTCCAGGAATCTGTATAACTGTCCATCTGTATAACTGTCCATCTGTATAACTATATAACTCAACATCTGTATAACTGTCCATCTGTATAACTGTCCATCTGCATAACTGTCCATCTGTATAATTGGCTAGGAATCTGTATAACTATCCAGTAATCTGTATAACTGTCCAGAAATCTGTATAACTGTCCATCCGTATAACTATATAACTACCCATCCGTATAACTGTCCAGACATCTGTATAACTGTCCATCTGTATACCTGTCATCTGTATAACTATCCATCTGTAGAACTATCCATCTGTAGAACTGTTCAGGAATCTGTACGAACCCAGGTGAGATACAGTCATTCTATGCAAATGTGATGTCATTTGTGGATTTAAGGTTTTAAAGTGTGTGTGTGTGTGTTTGTCATGTCAGGTAGGAAGAGAGGATGATGATGATGAGGTCAGAGTTCATCGTGCTGTGTTTACTGTTTGGAGCAGCAGCACACGTCCAGGCCTTCCCAGAATGCAACAGTGAGTTCCCTTCCTACCATGCACAGCTCTAGTTCTGACATCATATTGACGTCATACTCCAGTCGGTTTGCATCCCAAATGGCACCCAATTCCCAACAAGGTGCCATATTATTGACCAGAGCCCTTTTTGACCAGAGCCCTTTTTGACCAGAGCCCTTTTTGACCAGAGCTCTATTTGACCAGAGCTCTATTTTGACCAGAGCCCTTTTTGACCAGAGCTCTATTTGACCAGAGCCCTTTTTGACCAGAGCTCTATTTGACCAGAGCTCTATTTTGACCAGAGCCCTTTTTGACCAGAGCTCTATTTGACCAGAGCCATTTTGACCAGAGCCCTTTTTGACCAGAGTTCTATTTGACCAGAGCTCTATTTTGACCAGAGCTCTATTTGACTATTTGACAGAGTTCTATTTGACCAGAGCTCTACCAGAGCCCTTTTTGAGAGCTTCTATTTTGACCAGAGCTCTATTTGACCAGAGCTCTATTTGACCAGAGCTCTTTTTCTATTTTGACAGAGCCCTTTTGACCAGAGCCCTTTTGACCAGAGCTCTTTTGACCAGAGCTCTATTTGACCAGAGCCCTTTTGACCAGAGCCCTTTTGACCAGAGCTCCTTTTTGACCAGAGCTCTTTTGATTTGACCAGAGCTCTTTTTGACCAGAGCTCTATTTGGCCAGAGCCCTTTTTGACCAGAGCCCTTTTTGACCAGAGCTCTTTTGACCAGAGCTCTATTTGACCAGAGCTCTATTTGGCCAGAGCTCTATTTGATCAATCTTTTTGACTAGAGCTTTTTCTCTTTGTAAAATGTTTTTTCATTTCTCAGACTTTGATGTTCTGTCGTTTGGATGTCCAATAGGGCGTAGTGCTCTGTTTACACTTGACAAGAAGTAATACTTTGACTTGGGCTATTTTGAGATTTCATTGGATATTTGTTTGTGTTTACATGTACATGCGTGTGTGTGTTATCATATGTCCTAACGTGTGTGTGTGTTATCATGTGCCCTAACGTGTGTGTGTGTGTTATCATGTGCCCTAACGTGTGTGTGTGTGTGTTATCATGTGCCCTAACGTGTGTGTGTGTATCATGTGCCCTAATGTGTGTGTGTCATCATGTGCCCTAACGTGTGTGTGTTATCATATGTCCTAACGTGTGTGTGTTATCATGTGCCCTAACGTGTGTGTGTTATCATGTGCCCTAACGTGTGTGTGTTATCATGTGCCCTAACGTGTGTGTGTTATCATGTGCCCTAACGTGTGTGTGTTACCATGTGCCCTAACGTGTGTGTGTGTTATCATATGTCCTAACGTGTGTGTGTTACCATGTGCCCTAACGTGTGTGTGTGTGTGTGTTATCATGTGCCCTAACGTGTGTGTGTGTTATCATGTGCCCTAACGTGTGTGTGTGTGTTATCATGTGCCCTAACGTGTGTGTGTTATCATGTGCCCTAACGTGTGTGTGTTATCATGTGCCCTAACGTGTGTGTGTGTGTGTGTTATCATGTGCCCTAACGTGTGTGTGTTATCATGTGCCCTAACGTGTGTGTGTTATCATGTGCCCTAACGTGTGTGTGTGTGTTATCATGTGCCCTAACGTGTGTGTGTTATCATGTGCCCTAACGTGTGTGTGTGTTATCATATGTCCTAACGTGTGTGTGTTACCATGTGCCCTAACGTGTGTGTGTGTGTGTGTTATCATGTGCCCTAACGTGTGTGTGTGTTATCATGTGCCCTAACGTGTGTGTGTGTGTGTTATCATGTGCCCTAACGTGTGTGTGTTATCATGTGCCCTAACCATGTGCCCTAACGTGTGTGTGTTATCATGTGCCCTAACGTGTGTGTGTTATCATGTGCCCTAACGTGTGTGTGTTATCATGTGCCCTAACGTGTGTGTGTGTGTTATCATGTGCCCTAACGTGTGTGTGTGTTATCATGTGCCCTAATGTGTGTGTGTGTGTTATCATGTGCCCTAACGTGTGTGTGTTATCATGTGCCCTAACGTGTGTGTGTTATCATGTGTCCTAACGTGTGTGTGTTACCATGTGCCCTAACGTGTGTGTGTTACCATGTGCCCTAACGTGTGTGTGTTATCATGTGCCCTAACGTGTGTGTGTTACCATGTGCCCTAACGTGTGTGTGTTATCATGTGCCCTAACGTGTGTGTGTTACCATGTGCCCTAACGTGTGTTATCATGTGTGCCTAACGTGTGTGTGTCATCATGTGCCCTAACGTGTGTGTGTTACCATGTGCCCTAACGTGTGTGTGTTATCATGTGCCCTAACGTGTGTGTGTCATCATGTGCCCTAACGTGTGTGTGTTATCATGTGCCCTAACGTGTGTGTGTTATCATGTGTCCTAACGTGTGTGTGTTACCATGTGCCCTAACGTGTGTGTGTTACCATGTGCCCTAACGTGTGTGTGTCATCATGTGCCCTAACGTGTGTGTGTTACCATGTGCCCTAACGTGTGTGTGTTATCATGTGCCCTAACGTGTGTGTGTGTGTGCCCTATCATGTGCCCTAACGTGTGTGTGTTATCATGTGCCCTAACGTGTGTGTGTTATCATGTGCCCTAACGTGTGTGTGTTATCATGTGCCCTAACGTGTGTGTGTTATCATGTGCCCTAACGTGTGTGTGTTATCATGTGTCCTAACGTGTGTGTGTGTTATCATATGTCCTAACGTGTGTGTGTTATCATGTGCCCTAACGTGTGTGTGTGTGTGTGTTATCATGTGCCCTAACGTGTGGTGTGTTATCATGTGCCCTAACGTGTGTGTGTTATCATGTGCCCTAACGTGTGTGTGTTATCATGTGCCCTAACGTGTGTGTGTGTGTGTTATCATGTGCCCTAACGTGTGTGTGTGTTATCATGTGCCCTAACGTGTGTGTGTGTGTTATCATGTGCCCTAACGTGTGTGTGTTATCATGTACCCTAACGTGTGTGTGTGTTATCATGTGCCCTAACGTGTGTGTGTTACCATGTGCCCTAACGTGTGTGTGTTACCATGTGCCCTAACATGTGTGTGTTATCATGTGCCCTAACGTGTGTGTGTTACCATGTGCCCTAACGTGTGTGTGTGTGTTATCATGTGCCCTAACGTGTGTGTGTGTATCATGTGCCCTAATGTGTGTGTGTTATCATGTGCCCTAACGTGTGTGTGTGTTACCATGTGTCCTAACGTGTGTGTGTTACCATGTGCCCTAACGTGTGTGTGTTACCATGTTCCCTAACGTGTGTGTGTCATCATGTGCCCTAACGTGTGTGTGTTACCATGTGCCCTAACGTGTGTGTGTGTTATCATGTGCCCTAACGTGTGTGTGTTACCATGTGCCCTAACCATGTGTGTGTGTGTGTTATCATGTGCCCTAACGCGTGTGTGTTATCATGTGTCCTAACGCGTGTGTGTTACCATGTGCCCTAACGTGTGTGTGTTATCATGTGCCCTAACATGTGCCCTAACGTGTGTGTGTTATCATGTGTCCTAACATGAGTGTCCTATAGTGTTAACATGAGACCATGCCCTAAGAACCTCCCCTGGATCACTGGTGGAGAGCATTAAGTTATCATGTATTATACCCCCCTAATCACTGGTGTGTGTCCCCCTCCCCCTGGATTAGAGCATTAAGTTCCCTAACTATATTATAATGTCCCCCTCCCCCTGTCACTGGTGTTATTCATACTACAACTATATTATAATGTCCCCCTCCCCCTGGATCACTGGTGGAGAATTAAGGTTCCTATACAACTATATTATATCCCCCCTGGATCACTCCCCCCTACTATCACTGGTGGAGAGCATTAAGGTTCCTACTACTACAACTATATTATAATGTCCCCCTCCCCCTGGATCACTGGTGGAGAGCATTAAGGTTCCTACTACAACTATATTATAATGTCCCCCTCCCCCTGGATCACTGGTGGAGAATTAAGGTTCCTACCCCCCCCTGGATCACTGGTGGAGAGCATTAAGGTTCCTACTACTACAACTATATTATAATGTCCCCCTCCCCCTGGATCACTGGTGGAGAGCATTAAGGTTCCTACTACAACTATATTATAATGTCCCAACCTCCCCCTGGATCCTCCCCTGGATCACTGGTGGAGAGCATTAAGGTTCCTACTACTACAACTATATTATAATGTCCCCCTCCCCCTGGATCACTGGTGGAGAGCATTAAGGTTCCTACTACTACAACTATATTATAATGTCCCCCTCCCCCTGGATCACTGGTGGAGAGCATTAAGGTTCCTACTACAACTATATTATAATGTCCCCCTCCCCCTGGATCACTGGTGGAGAGCATTAAGGTTCCTACTACTACAACTATATTATAATGTCCCCCAACTCCCCCTGGATCACTGGTGGAGAGCATTAAACTATATTATAATGGTTCCTACTACTACAACTACTACTAAAATACAGTTTTATATCTTTATGTTTGAAGCCTGAAATGTGGCAAAAGGTTGCAAAGTTCAAGGGGGCCTAATACTTTCGCAAGGCACTGTAGATAGATAGCATAGATAGATAGATAGATAGATAGATAGATAGATAGATAGATAGATAGATAGATAGATAGATAGATAGATAGATAGATAGATAGATAGATAGATAGATAGATAGATAGATAGATAGATAGATAGAGTAGATAGATGGATGGATGTCTAACCCCTCCTCCTCCCTGATGTGTGTGCAGATGTTTACAGAGCTTTTTGTTAGTTAGATAGATAGATAGATAGATAGATAGATAGATAGATAGATAGATAGATAGATAGATAGATAGATAGATAGATAGATAGATAGATAGATAGATAGATAGAATTGATAAAAAATAAAATTGGGCGTGCAAAATTATTCAGCCACCTTAAGTTAATACTTTGTAGCGCCACCTTTTGCTGCGATTACAGCTGTAAGTCGCTTGGGGTATATCTCTATCAGTTTTGCACATGGAGAGACTGACATTTTTTCCCATTCCTCCTTGCAAAACAGCTCGAGCTCAGTGAGGTTGGATGGAGAGCATTTGTGAACAGCAGTTTTCAGTTCTTTCCACAGATTCTCGATTGGATTCAGGTCTGGACTTTGACTTGGCCATTCTAACACCTGGATATGTTTATTTTTGAACCATTCCATTGTAGATTTTGCTTTATGTTTTGGATCATTGTCTTGTTGGAAGACGAATCTCCGTCCCAGTTTCAGGTCTTTTGCAGACTCCATCAAGTTTTCTTCCAGAATGGTCCTGTATTTGGCTCCATCCATCTTCCCATCAATTTTAACCATCTTCCCTGTCCCTGCTGAAGAAAAGCAGGCCCAAAACATGATGCTGCCACCACCATGTTTGACAGTGGGGATGGTGTGTTCAGGGTGATGAGCTGTGTTGCTTTTACGCCAGACATAACATTTTGCATTGTTGCCAAAAAGTTCAATTTTGGTTTCATCTGACCAGAGCACCTTCTTCCACATGTTTGGTGTGTCTCCCAGGTGGCTTGTGGCAAACTTTAAACAACACTTTTTATGGATATCTTTAAGAAATGGCTTTCTTCTGGCCACTCTTCCATAAAGGCCAGATTTGTGCAATATACGACTGATTGTTGTCCTATGGACAGAGTCTCCCACCTCAGCTGTAGATCTCTGCAGTTCATCCAGAGTGATCATGGGCCTCTTGGCTGCATCTCTGATCAGTCTTCTCCTTGTATGAGCTGAGAGTTTAGAGGGACGGCCAGGTCTTGGTAGATTTGCAGTGGTCTGATACTCCTTCCATTTCAATATTATCGCTTGCACAGTGCTCCTTGGGATGTTTAAAGCTTGGGAAATATTTTGTATCCAAATCCAGCTTTAAACTTCTTCACAACAGTATCTCGGACCTGCCTGGTGTGTTCCTTGTTCTTCATGATGCTCTCTACGCTTTTAACGGACCTCTGAGAATATCTGAGACTTGATTACACACAGGTGGATTGTATTTATCATCATTAGTCATTTAGGTCAACATTGGATCATTCAGAGATCCTCACTGAACTTCTGGAGAGAGTTTGCTGCACTGAAAGCAAAGGGGCTGAATAATTTTGCACGGCCAATTTTTCAGTTTTTGATTTGTTAAAAAGTTTGAAATATCCAATAAATGTCGTTCCACTTCATGATTGTGTCCCACTTGTTGTTGATTCTTCACAAAAAAATACAGTTTTATATCTTTATGTTTGAAGCCTGAAATGTGGCAAAAGGTCGCAAAGTTCAAGGGGCCTAATACTTTCGCAAGGCACTGTAGATAGATAGATAGATAGATAGATAGATAGATAGATAGATAGATAGATAGATAGATAGATAGATAGATAGATAGATAGATAGATAGATAGATAGATACAGTAGATAGATGGATGGATGTCTAACCCCTCCTCCCTGATGTGTGTGCAGATGTTTACAGAGCTTTTTGTTAGATAGATAGATAGATAGATAGATAGATAGATAGATAGATAGATAGATAGATAGATAGATGGATGGATGGATGGATGGATGGATGGATGTCTAACCTCCTCCCTGATGTGTGTGCAGATGTTTACAGAGCGTTTTGCAGAGCGTCTGGAGGATGCTGACTATAAAGGTCTGGTCCAGATCAGATGGCAGTTAGGAGGACTACACTTCTCCCAGAGACAACAGGTCTTCAGCCGTATACAGGCCAAGGACGCCTTCATCCAGGTGGGTCTAACTCACACACACACGCGCACGTAGCACACACACACACACTCACACACACACACGCACGCATGTAGCACACACACACACGTAGCACACACACACACACACAGGCACGTAGCACACACACACACACACACTCACACGCACGTAGCACACACACGCATGTAGCACACACACACGCATGTAGCACACACACACACGCACTCACACGCACACTCACACACACGTAGCACACACACACACACACACACACACACACACACTCACACACACTCACACGCACACTCACACACACGTAGCACACACACATGCACGCATGTAGCACACACACACACGCATGTAGCACACACACACACGCATGTAGCACACACACACACGCATGTAGCACACACACACATGCATGTAGCACACACACACACGCATGTAGCACACACACGCCGCATGTAGCACACACACGCCGCATGTAGCACACACACACACGCATGTAGCACACACACACACGCATGTAGCACACACACACACGCATGTAGCACACACACACACGCATGTAGCACACACACACGTAGCACATGTACACGCACACACGCATGTAGCACACACACACACGCATGTAGCACACACACACGCATGTAGCACACACACACACGCATGTAGCACACACACACGCACGTAGCACACACGCACATGCACACACACACGTAGCACACACACACACGCACGTAGCACACACACACACACTCACACGCACGTAGCACACACTCACACGCACGTAGCACACACACACACACACACGCACACGCACGTAGCACAGGGGGATACAGTAACTGTTGTTGTTGTTGTTGTTTCAGGGGGATACAGTAACTGTTGTTGTTGTTGTTGTTGTTTCAGGGGGATACAGTAACTGTTGTTGTTGTTTCAGGGGGATACAGTAACTGTTGTTGTTGTTGTTTCAGGGGGATACAGTAACTGTTGTTGTTGTTGTTTCAGGGGGATACAGTAACTGTTGTTGTTTCAGGGGGATACAGTAACTGTTGTTGTTGTTGTTTCAGGGGGATACAGTAACTGTTGTTGTTGTTGTTTCAGGGGGATACAGTAACTGTTGTTGTTGTTGTTTCAGGGGGATACAGTAACTGTTGTTGTTGTTGTTGTTTCAGGGGGATACAGTAACTGTTGTTGTTGTTGTTGTTTCAGGGGGATACAGTAACTGTTGTTGTTGTTGTTTCAGGGGGATACAGTAACTGTTGTTGTTGTTGTTTCAGGGGGATACAGTAACTGTTGTTGTTGTTGTTTCAGGGGGATACAGTAACTGTTGTTGTTGTTTCAGGGGGATACAGTAACTGTTGTTGTTGTTGTTTCAGGGGGATACAGTAACTGTTGTTGTTGTTGTTGTTTCAGGGGGATACAGTAACTGTTGTTGTTGTTGTTGTTTCATGGGGGATACAGTAACTGTTGTTGTTGTTGTTTCAGGGGGATACAGTAACTGTTGTTGTTGTTGTTGTTTCAGGGGGATACAGTAACTGTTGTTGTTGTTGTTGTTGTTTCAGGGGGATACAGTAACTGTTGTTGTTGTTGTTTCAGGGGATACAGTAACTGTTGTTGTTTCAGGGGGATACAGTAACTGTTGTTGTTGTTGTTTCATACAGTAACTGTTGTTGTTGTTGTTTCAGGGGGATACAGTAGTAACGTGGTTGTTTCAGGGGGATACAGTAACTGTTGTTGTCTGAGGGGATACAGTAACTGTTGTTGTTGTTGTTTCAGGGGATACAGTAACTGTTGTTGTTGTTGTTTCAGGGGGATACAGTAACTGTGTTGTTGTTGTTTCAGGGGATACAGTAACTGTTGTTGTTGTTCTTTCAGGGGGTGAGGGGTATACATCTTGGTAAGGGAACCTACATCGACTGCGCCCTCGCCAACATGACACAGGAAATGACACGCTGCCTTACCCCAGGGCACTGGACACTATCGTCATTACCGCATCACGTGACAGGAAACCATGGTAACACAAGGTGACGGCACACACACACACAGGGCATCAGAATGTTTGTGGCTGGACACTGAACGTGGACCGCATCTGATCAAGACCTCCGGCCAACGTCTACAGAAAAGACTTCCTGGCTGTCGACCTCAGTGGCAACAAGCCTGTTATACAGCTGGACACTATAGACCGCATCATCAAGACCATGGTAACACACACACACACACACACACACACACACACACACACACACACACACACACACACACACACACACACACACACTGTTATACAGCTGGACACTATAGACCGCATCATCAAGACCATGGTAACACACACACACACACACACACACACACACACACACACACACTGTTATACAGCTGGACACTATAGACCGCATCATCAAGACCATGGTAACACACACACACACACACACACACACACACACACATACAGCTGGACATTATAGACCATCATCAAGACCATGGACACACAGACCGCATCATCAAGACCATGGTAACACACACACACTGTGATGATGACGTACTATAGTTTAATATTTAAACTCTGTATTTTCCTTTTTCCAGACCCATCTGGCCTATCAGGAGGTGAGACTGAGGACAACAATATCACTGTTACCATGGTGACATATCACTATACACACAATATATCCAAAGTATGTGGACACCAATTCAAATGAGTGGATTCGGCTATTTCTGCTACACTCGTTGCTGACAGGTGTATAAAATTAAGTACACAGCCATGCAATCTCCATAGACAAACATTGACAGTAGAATGGGCCTTACTGAAGAGCTCAGTGTTTTTCAACATGGCACCGTCATAGGATGCCACCTTTCCAACAAGTCAGTTAGTCAAATTTCTGCCCTGCTAGAGCTGCCCTGGTCAACTGTAAGTGCTGTTACTTTGAAGTAGAAACGTCTAGGAGCAACAACGGCTCAGCCACGAAGTGGTAGGCCACACAAGCTCACAGAACCGGACCACCGAGTACTGAAGCATGTAAAGAATTGTCTGTCCTCGGTTGCAACACTCACTACCGAGTTCCAAAACGCCTCTGGAAGCAACGTCAGCACAAGAACTGTTTGTCGCGAGCTTCATGAAATGGGTTTCCATGGCCCGAGCAGCCGCACACAAGCCCCAGATCACCATGCCGAACGCCAAGTATCGGAAACACGTTCTCTGGAGTGATGAATCACGTTTTACAATCTGACAGTCTGGCTGACAAAACTGGGTTTTGGCGGATGCCAGGAGAACGCTACCTGCCCCAATGCATAGTACCAACTGTAAAGTTTGGTGGAGGAGGAATAATGTTCTGGGGCTGTTTTTCATGGCTCTGGGCCCTTAGTTCCAGTGAAGGGAAATCTTAACACTACAGTATACAATGACATTCTAGATGATTCTGTGCTTCCAACTTTGTGGCAACAGTTTGGGGAAGGCCCTTTGCTGTTTCAGCATGACGATGCCCCCATGCAAAAAGCGAGGTCCATACAGAAATGTTTTGTCGAGATCGGTGTGGAAGAACTTGAATGGCCTGCACAGAGCCCTGACCTCAACTTCATCGAACACCTTTGGGATGAATTGGAACGCCGACTGCGAGCCAGGCCTCATCGCCCAACATCAGTGTCCGACCTCACTAATGCTCTTGTGGCTGAATGGAAGCAAGTCCCCGCAGCAATCTTCCAACATCTAGTGGAAAGCCTTCCCAGAAGAGTGGAGGCTGTTATAGCAGCAATGTTCCAACATCTAGTGGAAAGCCTTCCCAGAAGAGTGGAGGCTGTTAATAGCAACAAAGGAGGGACCAACTCCATATTAATGCCCATGATTTTGGAATGAGATGTTTGATGAGCAGGTGTCCATATACTTTTGATCATGTAGTATATATATATATATATATATATATATATACATACATTAGAGGTTTGATTATTGATTAATTGATTGATTGATTGATACTAGATATCTATGTTTATCCCTGTCTGATTGATTGATTGATACTAGATATCTCTGTTTATCCATGTCTGATTGATTGATTGATACTAGATATCTCTGTTTATCCCTGTTTGATTGATTGATTGATTGATTGATTGATTGATTGATACTAGATGTCTCTGTCTCTCCCTGATTGATTGATTGATTGATACTAGATGTCTCTGTCTCCCCTGATTGATTGATTGATTGATACTAGATGTCTCTGTCTTCCCTGATTGATTGATTCCTGATATCTCTGTTTCTCCCATGTTAGTGCTTTGTCTAGAGACAGAAGGACCTCCTGGTCCCAAAGGACACAGAGGACAGAAGGTTGACACACACACACAGACACACAGACACACTGTTTAGACAGACAGACAGACAGACAGACAGACAGACAGACAGACAGACAGATTGATTGATTTCTGATTAAAGGGCCATCCACACCAAGGACTAGATAAACTATACATGAATATACATAACGCTGTATTGATTAATAATGTGGGATCACAGACCATCCTACTGCACCCTGCATCTATTATAACAGACCATTTGCACCCTGCATTGATCCTACTACCCTGCAGGTCTAGATGTCTATCAGACCATCCTACTGACCCTGATTGATTTATTAATAACAGACCATCCTCTACCATCTGTGTAGGTCTATTATAACTCCTACCACCCTGCAGGTCTATTATAACAGACCATCCTCTGCACCCTGATTGGTCTATTAATAACAGACCATCCTATTGATTGTAGGTCTATTATAACAGACCATCCTCTCTCCCTGAGGTTGATTGATTGATCCTGATTGCACCCTGAGGTCTATTATAACAGACCATCCTGTCTCTCCCTGAGGTCTATTGATAACAGACCATCCTCTGTTTCTCCCATGTTAACAGACCATCCTACAACCCTGAAGGTCTATTAATAACAGACCATCCTACTGCACCCTCCCTGGTCTATTAATAACAGACCATCCTACCATCCTCCAGATTAATAACAGACCATCCTACTGCACCCTGTAGGTCTATTATAACAGACCATCCTACTGCACCCTGTAGGTCTATTAATAACAGACCATCCTACTGTCCTACTGCAGATTAATAACAGAGGGTCTATTAATAACAGACCATCCTACTGCACCCTGCAGGTCTATTAATAACAGACCATCCTACTGCACCCTGTAGGTCTATTAATAACAGACCATCCTACTGGACCCTGTAGGTCTATTAATAACAGACCATCCTACTGCACCCTGTAGGTCTATTATAACAGACCATCCTACTGCACCCTGTAGGTCTATTAATAACAGACCATCCTACTGCACCCTGTAGGTCTATTATAACAGACCATCCTACTGCACCCTGTAGGTCTATTACAGACCATCCTACAGACCATCCTACAGACCATCCTACAGCACCCTGTAGGTCTATTACAGACCATCCTACTGCACCCTGTAGGTCTACAGACCATCCTACTGCACCCTGATTATAACAGACCATCCTACAGACAGACCATCCTACTGACAGGTCTATTAATAACAGACCATCCTACTGCACCCTGTAGGTCTACAGACCATCCTACTGACCCTGTAGGTCTATTAATAACAGACCATCCTACTGCACCCTGTAGGTCTATTAATAACAGACCATCCTACTGCTGGTTTCAGACCATCCTACTGCACCCTGCGGTCTAAATAACAGACCATCCTACACCCTGTAGGTCTATTAATAACAGACCATCCTAATGATAAAACAGACCATCCTACTGCACCCTGAGGTCTATTATAACAGACCATCCTACTGCACCCTGTAGGTCTATTAATAACAGACCATCCTACTGGAATCTATTAATAACAGACCATCCTACTGCACCCTGCAGGTCTATTATAACAGACCATCCTACTGCACCCTGCAGGTCTATTAATAACAGACCATCCTACTGCACCCTGCAGGTCTATTATAACAGACCATCCTACTGCACCCTGTAGGTCTATTAATAACAGACCATCCTACTGCACCCTGTAGGTCTATTAATAACAGACCATCCTACTGTAGGTCTATTATAACAGACCATCCTACTGCACCCTGTAGGTCTATTAATAACAGACCATCCTACTGCACCCTGTAGGTCTATTAATCCTACTGCACCCTGTAACAGACCATCCTACTGCACTGCACCCTCCTACTGCAGGTCTATTAAACAACAGACCATCCTACTGACCATCCCACCCTGTAGGTCTATTAATAACAGACCATCCTACTGCACCCTGTAGGTCTATTAATAACAGACCATCCTACTGCACCCTGCAGGTCTATTAATAACAGACCATCCTACTGCAATAACAGACCATCCTACTGCACCCTGGTCTAGGTCTATTAATAACAGACCATCCATCCTACTGCACCCTGTAGGTCTATTAATAACAGACCATCCTACTGCACCCTGTAGGTCTATTATAACAGACCATCCTACTGCACCCTGTAGGTCTATTAATAACAGACCATCCTACTGCACCCTGCAGGTCTATTAATAACAGACCATCCTACTGCACCCTGTAGGTCTATTAATAACAGACCATCCTACTGCACCCTGTAGGTCTATTAATAACAGACCATCCTACTGCACCCTGTAGGTCTATTAATAACAGACCATCCTAACAGACCATCCTACTGCACCCTGCAGGTCTATTAATAACAGACCATCCTACTGCACCCTGTAGGTCTATTAATAACAGACCATCCTACTGCACCCTGTAGGTCTATTAATAACAGACCATCCTACTGCACCCTGTAGGTCTATTAATAACAGACCATCCTACTGCACCCTGTAGACCATCTATTAATAACAGACCATCCTACTGGTCTACCCTGCACCCTGTAGGTCTATTAATAACAGACCATCCTACTGCACCCTGTAGGTCTATTAATAACAGACCATCCTACTGCACCCTGTAGGTCTATTAATCCTAACAGGTCTATTAATAACAGACCATCCTACTGCACCCTGCAGGTCTATTAATAACAGACCATCCTACTGCACCCTGTAGGTCTATTAATAACAGACCATCCTACTGCACCCTGCAGGTCTATTAATAACAGACCATCCTACTGCACCCTGTAGGTCTATTAATAACAGACCATCCTACTGCACCCTGCAGGTCTATTAATAACCCTACTGCACCCTGTAGGTCTATTAATAACAGACCATCCTACTGGACCCTGTAGGTCTATTAATAACAGACCATCCTACTGCACCCTGCAGGTCTATTATAACAGACCATCCTACTGCACCCTGTAGGTCTATTAATAATAGACCATCCTACTGCCCTGTAGGTCCCTCCTACTGCACCCTGTAGGTCTATTAATAACAGACCATCCTACTACCCTGTAGGTCTATTAATAACAGACCATCCTACTGCACCCTGTAGGACCATCTATTAATAACAGACCATCCTACCCTGCACCCATGCACCCTAGGTCTATTAATAACAGACCATCCTACTGCACCCTGTAGGTCTATTAATAACAGACCATCCTACTGCACCCTGTAGGTCTATTAATAACAGACCATCCTACTGGACCCTGTAGGTCTATTAATAACAGACCATCCTACTGCACCCTGTAGGTCTATTAATAACAGACCATCCTACTGGACCCTGTAGGTCTATTAATAACAGACCATCCTACTGCACCCTGTAGGTCTATTAATAACAGACCATCCTACTAATCCTACTGCACCCTAGGTCTATTAATAACAGACCATCCTACTGCACCCTGTAGGTCTATTAATAACAGACCATCCTACTGCACCCTGCAGGTCTATAACAGACCATAATAACAGACCATCCTACTGCACCCTGTAGGTCTATTAATAACAGACCATCCTACTGCACCCTGTAGGTCTATTAATAACAGACCATCCTACTGCACCCTCCTACAGGTCTATTAATAACAGACCATCCTACTGCACCCTGTAGGTCTATTAATAACAGACCATCCTACTGCACCCTGTAGGTCTATTAATAACAGATTAATAACAGACCATCCTACTGCATTAATAACAGACCATCCTACTGCACCCTGTAGGTCTATTAATAACAGACCATCCTACTGCACCCTCCAGGTCTATTAATAACAGACCATCCTACTGCACCCTGCAGGTCTATTAATAACAGACCATCCTACTGCACCCTGTAGGTCTATTAATAACAGACCATCCTACTGGACCCTCCAGGTCTATTAGTAACAGACCATCCTACTGCACCCTGCAGGTCTATTAATAACAGACCATCCTACTGCACCCTCCAGGTCTATTAGTAACAGACCATCCTACTGCACCCTGTAGGTCTATTAATTTGTTTTTAGACAATAACATTATTCTATCTGGGCGACAACACAGTGCATTGGGGAATGTATTATTGCTATCAAGTGACTACGCTATTGTTTAGGGCTGTAAACTGCAGTGCTGTAGGCTAATTTGAATAACCGCCTAAACATCCTGTTTCGAATGCATGTTAATGCCAAAAGAACTTCCCAAAGCCTGATATGCAACCATTTGGATCTGTTTTCGACAGTTTACGAGGTCCAGAAAGGAAGCAGGCCACTAATATCTTGTGTGTTACAGGGGATCAAAGGAGACAATGGTAACTCCGGTCTTAAAGGGGAGAGGGGAAGACAGGGCGACCCCGGCATCGAGGGTCCCATTGGTCAACCAGGAGTCAAGGTAAGGCTTCATGCTCGTCCCATTCACACACACTACCAGTAATTATGTATGCTAAAGATGCAAATGTGACTAGTAATACCAGTAATAATGTATTTATATATAGTGACTAGTAATACCAGTAATAATGTATTTATATAAAGTGACTAGTAATAATGTATTTATATATAGTGACTAGTAATAATGTATTTATATATAGTGACTAGTAATACTAGTAATAATGTATTTATATATAGTGACTAGTAATACCAGTAATAATGTATTTATATATAGTGACTAGTAATACTAGTAATAATGTATTTATATATAGTGACTAGTAATAATGTACTTATATATAGTGACTAGTAATACCAGTAATAATGTATTTATATATAGTGACTAGTAATACCAGTAATAATGTATTTATATATAGTGACTAGTAATACCAGTAATAATGTATTTATATATAGGGACTAGTAATACCAGTAATAATGTATTTATATATAGTGACTAGTAATAATGTATTTATATATAGTGACTAGTAATACCATTAATAATGTATTTATATATAGTGACTAGTAATAATGTATTTATATATAGTGACTAGTAATACCATTAATAATGTATTTATATATAGTGACTAGTAATACCAGTAATAATGTATTTATATATAGTGACTAGTAATACCAGTAATAATGTATTTATATATAGTGACTAGTAATAATGTATTTATATATAGTGACTAGTAATAATGTATTTATATATAGTGACTAGTAATTATGTATTTATATATAGTGACTAGTAATACCAGTAATAATGTATTTATATATAGTGACTAGTAATACCAGTAATAATGTATTTATATATAGTGACTAGTAATAATGTATTTATATATAGGGACTAGTAATACTAGTAATAATGTATTTATATATAGTGACTAGTAATACCAGTAATAATGTATTTATATATAGTGACTAGTAATACCAGTAATAATGTATTTATATATAGTGACTAGTAATAATGTATTTATATATAGTGACTAGTAATAATGTATTTATATATAGTGACTAGTAATACCAGTATTAATGTATTTATATATAGTGACTAGTAATACTAGTAATAATGTTTTTATATATAGTGACTAGTAATACCAGTAATAATGTATTTATATATAGTGACTAGTAATAATGTATTTATATATAGGGACTAGTAATACTGTATTTATATATAGTGACTAGTAATAATGTATTTATATATAGTGACTAGTAATAATGTATTTATATATAGTGACTAGTAATAATGTATTTATATATAGTGACTAGTAATAATGTATTTATATATAGTGACTAGCAATACCAGTAATAATGTATTTATATATAGGGACTAGTAATACCATTAATAATGTATTTATATATAGTGACTAGTAATACTAGTAATAATGTATTTATATATAGTGACTAGTAATAATGTATTTATATATAGTGACTAGTAATAATGTTTTTATATATAGTGACTAGTAATACCAGGAATAATGTATTTATATATAGTGACTAGTAATAATGTATTTATATATAGTGACTAGTAATAATGTATTTATATATAGTGACTACTAATTATGTATTGATATATAGTGACTAGTAATACTAGTAATAATGTATTTATATATAGTGACTAGTAATACCATTAATAATGTATTTTTATATAGTGACTAGTAATAATGTATGTATATATAGTGACTAGTAATACCAGTAATAATGTATTTATATATAGTGACTAGTAATACCAGTAATAATGTATTTATATATAGTGACTAGTAATAATGTATTTATATATAGTGACTAGTAATTATGTATTGATATATAGTGACTAGTAATTATGTATTTATATATAGTGACTAGTAATAATGTATTTATATATAGTGACTAGTAATACTAGTAATAATGTATTTATATATAGTGACTAGTAATACCAGTAATAATGTATTTATATATAGTGACTAGTAATAATGTATTTATATATAGGGACTAGTAATACTAGTAATAATGTATTTATATATAGTGACTAGTAATACCAGTAATAATGTATTTATATATAGTGACTAGTAATAATGTATTTATATATAGTGACTAGTAATAATGTATTTATATATAGTGACTAGTAATACCAGTATTAATGTATTTATATATAGTGACTAGTAATACTAGTAATAATGTTTTTATATATAGTGACTAGTAATACCAGTAATAATGTATTTATATATAGTGACTAGTAATAATGTATTTATATATAGGGACTAGTAATACTGTATTTATATATAGTGACTAGTAATAATGTATTTATATATAGTGACTAGTAATAATGTATTTATATATAGTGACTAGTAATAATGTATTTATATATAGTGACTAGTAATAATGTATTTATATATAGTGACTAGCAATACCAGTAATAATGTATTTATATATAGGGACTAGTAATACCATTAATAATGTATTTATATATAGTGACTAGTAATACTAGTAATAATGTATTTATATATAGTGACTAGTAATAATGTATTTATATATAGTGACTAGTAATAATGTTTTTATATATAGTGACTAGTAATACCAGGAATAATGTATTTATATATTGTGACTAGTAATAATGTATTTATATATAGTGACTAGTAATTATGTATTGATATATAGTGACTAGTAATACTAGTAATAATGTATTTATATATAGTGACTAGTAATACCATTAATAATGTATTTTTATATAGTGACTAGTAATAATGTATGTATATATAGTGACTAGTAATACCAGTAATAATGCATTTATATATAGTGACTAGTAATACCAGTAATAATGTATTTATATATAGTGACTAGTAATAATGTATTTATATATAGTGACTAGTAATAATGTATTTATATATAGTGACTAGTAATACTAGTAATAATGTATTTATATATAGTGACTAGTAATACCAGTAATAATGTATTTATATATAGTGACTAGTAATAATGTATTTATATATAGGGACTAGTAATACTAGTAATAATGTATTTATATATAGTGACTAGTAATACCAGTAATAATGTATTTATATATAGTGACTAGTAATAATGTATTTATATATAGTGACTAGTAATAATGTATTTATATATAGTGACTAGTAATACCAGTATTAATGTATTTATATATAGTGACTAGTAATACTAGTAATAATGTTTTTATATATAGTGACTAGTAATACCAGTAATAATGTATTTATATATAGGGACTAGTAATACTGTATTTATATAGAGTGACTAGTAATAATGTATTTATATATAGTGACTAGTAATTATGTATTTATATATAGTGACTAGTAATAATGTATTTATATATAGTGACTATTAATACTAGTAAAAATGTGTTTATATATAGTGACTAGTAATAATGTATTTATGTATAGTGACTAGTAATAATGTATTTATGTATAGTGACTAGTAATACTAGTAATAATGTGTTTATATATAGTGACTAGTAATAATGTATTTATATATAGTGACTAGTAATAATGTATTTATATATAGTGACTAGTAATACCAGTAATAATGTATTTATATATAGTGACTAGTAATACCAGTAATAATGTGTTTATATATAGTGACTAGTAATAATGTATTTATATATAGTGACTAGTAATAATGTATTTATATATAGTGACTAGTAATAATGTATTTATATATAGTGACTAGTAATACCAGTAATAATGTATTTATATACAGTGACTAGTAATAATGTATTTATATATAGTGACTAGTAATACTAGTAATAATGTATTTATATATAGTGACTAGTAATACCAGTAATAATGTATTTATATATAGTGACTAGTAATACCAGTAATAATGTATTTATATACAGTGACTAGTAATAATGTATTTATATATAGTGACTAGTAATAATGTATTTATATATAGTGACTAGTAATACTAGTAATAATGTATTTATATATAGTGACTAGTAATACTAGTAATAATGTATTTATATATAGTGACTAGTAATACTAGTAATAATGTATTTATATATAGTGACTAGTAATACTAGTAATAATGTATTTATATATAGTGACTAGTAATACCAGTAATAATGTATTTATATACAGTGACTAGTAATAATGTATTTATATATAGTGACTAGTAATACCAGTAATAATGTATTTATATATAGTGACTAGTAATACCAGTAATAATGTATTTATATATAGTGACTAGTAATAATGTATTTATATATAGTGACTAGTAATACCAGTAATAATGTATTTATATATAGTGACTAGTAATAATGTATTTATATATAGTGACTAGTAATACCAGTAATAATGTATTTATATATAGTGACTAGTAATAATGTATTTATATATAGTGACTAGTAATACTAGTAATAATGTATTTATATATAGTGACTAGCAATACCAGTAATAATGTATTTATATATAGTGACTAGTAATACTAGTAATAATGTTTTTATATATAGTGACTAGTAATACCAGTAATAATGTATTTATATATAGTGACTAGTAATAATGTATTTATATATAGGGACTAGTAATACTGTATTTATATATAGTGACTAGTAATAATGTATTTATATATAGTGACTAGTAATACCAGTAGTAATGTATTTATATATAGTGACTAGTAATACCATTAATAATGTATTTATATATAGTGACTAGTAATACTAGTAAAAATGTGTTTATATATAGTGACTAGTAATAATGTATTTATGTATAGTGACTAGTAATAATGTATTTATGTATAGTGACTAGTAATACTAGTAATAATGTGTTTATATATAGTGACTAGTAATAATGTATTTATATATAGTGACTAGTAATAATGTATTTATATATAGTGACTAGTAATACCAGTAATAATGTATTTATATATAGTGACTAGTAATACCAGTAATAATGTGTTTATATATAGTGACTAGTAATAATGTATTTATATATAGTGACTAGTAATAATGTATATATATATAGTGACTAGTAATAATGTATTTATATATAGTGACTAGTAATACCAGTAATAATGTATTTATATACAGGGACTAGTAATAATGTATTTATATATAGTGACTAGTAATACTAGTAATAATGTATTTATATATAGTGACTAGTAATACCAGTAATAATGTATTTATATATAGTGACTAGTAATACCAGTAATAATGTATTTATATACAGTGACTAGTAATAATGTATTTATATATAGTGACTAGTAATAATGTATTTATATATAGTGACTAGTAATACTAGTAAAAATGTATTTATATATAGTGACTAGTAATACTAGTAATAATGTATTTATATATAGTGACTAGTAATACTAGTAATAATGTATTTATATATAGTGTCTAGTAATACTAGTAATAATGTATTTATATATAGTGACTAGTAATACCAGTAATAATGTATTTATATACAGTGACTAGTAATAATGTATTTATATATAGTGACTAGTAATACCAGTAATAATGTATTTATATATAGTGACTAGTAATACCAGTAATAATGTATTTATATATAGTGACCAGTAATAATGTATTTATATATAGTGACTAGTAATAATGTATTTATATATAGTGACTAGTAATACCAGTAATAATGTATTTATATATAGTGACTAGTAATACCAGTAATAATGTATTTATATATAGTGACTAGTAATAATGTATTTATATATAGTGACTAGTAATACTAGTAATAATGTATTTATATATAGTGACTAGTAATAATGTATTTATATATAGTGACTAGTAATACCAGTAATAATGTATTTATATATAGTGACTAGTAATAATGTATTTATATATAGTGACTAGTAATACTAGTAATAATGTATTTATATATAGTGACTAGCAATACCAGTAATAATGTATTTATATATAGTGACTAGTAATAATGTATTTATATATAGTGACTAGCAATGCCAGTAATAATGTATTTATATATAGTGACTAGCAATACCAGTAATAATGTATTTATATATAGTGACTAGCAATACCAGTAATAATGTATTTATATATAGTGACTAGTAATAATGTATTTATATATAGTGACTAGTAATAATGTATTTATATATAGTGACTAGTAATACTAGTAATAATGTATTTATATATAGTGACTAGTAATACTAGTAATTATGTATTTATATATAGTGACTAGTAATACCAGTAATAATGTAATCTGTTGTTGTGTTGTTCTGATTTCTGTTCTGTTCTTGTAGGGTGAAATCGGTCTGGCTGGTGAAAAGGTGAGATAAATATTTCATTAGGTATTATTTATTGATTTTCAGATCTTGGCAGCGTGGGACTCGAGGTCGATTCTGTGTTATTGCTGAGTGTGTGTGTTTTCAGGGAGAGATCGGCGCTGAGGGGACGAAGGGTGTGGCCGGCCTCGCTGGACGCAACGGGACAGACGGACAGAAGGGGAAGATCGGACGCATCGGCGCTCCCGGCTGCAAAGGAGATCCAGGAGACAGGGTATGTTCTGAGAAACCTGACTAGATCCAGGAGACAGGGTATGTTCTGAGAAACCTGACTAGATCCAGGAGACAGGGTATGTTCTGAGAAACCTGACTAGATCCAGGAGACAGGGTATGTTCTGAGAAACCTGACTAGATCCAGGAGACAGGGTATGTTCTGAGAAACCTGACTAGATCCAGGAGACAGGGTATGTTCTGAGAAACCTGACTAGATCCAGGAGACGGGGTATGTTCTGAGAAACCTGACTAGATCCAGGAGACGGGGTATGTTCTGAGAAACCTGACTAGATCCAGGAAACAGGGTATGTTCTGAGAAACCTGACTAGATCCAGGAGACAGGGTATGTTCTGAGAAACCTGACTAGATCCAGGAGACAGGGTATGTTCTGAGAAACCTGACTAGATCCAGGAGACAGGATATGTTCTGAGAAACCTGACTAGATCCAGGAGACGGGGTATGTTCTGAGAAACCTGACTAGATCCAGGAGACGGGGTATGTTCTGAGAAACCTGACGAGGCCCAGGAGACAGGGTATGTTCTGAGAAACCTGACTAGATCCAGGAGACGGGGTATGTTCTGAGAAACCTGACTAGATCCAGGAGACGGGGTATGTTCTGAGAAACCTGACTAGATCCAGGAGACAGGGTATGTTCTGAGAAACCTGACTAGATCCAGGAGACAGGGTATGTTCTGAGAAACCTGACTAGACCCAGGAGACAGGGTATGTTCTGAGAAACCTGACTAGATCCAGGAGACAGGATATGTTCTGAGAAACCTGACTAGATCCAGGAGACAGGGTATGTTCTGAGAAACCTGACTAGATCCAGGAGACGGGGTATGTTCTGAGAAACCTGACTAGATCCAGGAGACGGGGTATGTTCTGAGAAACCTGACTAGATCCAGGAGACGGGGTATGTTCTGAGAAACCTGACGAGATCCAGGAGACAGGGTATGTTCTGAGAAACCTGACTAGATCCAGGAGACAGGGTATGTTCTGAGAAACCTGACTAGATCCAGGAGACAGGGTATGTTCTGAGAAACATGACTAGATCCAGGAGACAGGGTATGTTCTGAGAAACCTGACTAGATCCAGGAGACGGGGTATGTTCTGAGAAACCTGACTAGATCCAGGAGACAGGGTATGTTCTGAGAAACCTGACTAGATCCAGGAGACGGGGTATGTTCTGAGAAACCTGACTAGATCCAGGAGACAGGGTAGGTAATCAATCAATGCAGCAGCAGGGAACAGAGCAGGGAACTAACACAGACAGTGGAGGTAATAAACAGGTGATAGAGTCCAGGTGAGTCCAATATCGCTGATGCGAGGGAAGGCAGGTGTAATGATGGTGTCAGGAGTGCGTAATGGAGGAGAAGGAGGAGGGGGAGGAGGAGCAGGAGGGGGAGCAGACGTGACACATCTAGTATATGTTACTATTACTAGCAACACTATTGCCTTGATATTTAATTGTGTTCTCAACAAACCTGAATTCTACTTCATTTAAACCAACCATTGAAATCATGTTGTTGATTTGTGGTTGAAATCTGGTTGAAATGAGTGTACATTGATCACTATTTTCCCTGTGTGTGTCTGACAACAGGGACCTGATGGTCACGCAGGAGACGCGGGCAATGGTGGACTTCCTGGAACAGACGGAGAGAAGGTACGCGATTGAGATCAAACAGAATTGTAATAATACAATTACAACGCCTCGTTTGCTGCTTGGACCCTAGTTATACAATCACTGTGTTTGTGTCTCCAGGGAGATCCCGGTCGACCAGGAAGCGCAGGTCCCCTCGGCCCGGTGGGAGATGCTGGACCTAAGGTAAACAGGAAGTCACTGCACACGATATGATGTTACTTGCTACATCCCAGTGTTCCGTACAGCTCTGACATCAGAGGGATCATCCCTGACCTCTGTTGCTCGCCACGGCTCCTCTCTGGTTGTTAGGCCAGGGACCCGATAGAAAGGTTAGAGGTCAAAGTTAGAGGTCAAAGGGTAAATAACCTTGTTGTCTTCCTCCTCCTCAGGGTGAGAGAGGGAGTCCCGGCTCGCCTGGCTTCCCTGGAGCCAAAGGAACACCAGTAAGAAGCTCTACTCCGCACATACTACAACACTCTAACTGGCACAACAATGTAAAATACTATATGTCACATAATAATTTGTGTGTCTCTTCTAGGGAACTATTGGAGGCCCAGGAGACAAGGGAGAACTGGTGAGACCCTCTGAAACACTGCATGATGCCACAGGCAACGTGTTCTAGGGAAACTAGCTCTGTGTCTCAATATTGTCTGTACGCTGTGGCCATAGTCTACTGGTTTCTGTCTCTTAACGGTTGTGTAATGTTTCTCTAATGGTTGTTGGGTTGTTGTGTTTGTAGGGGAGAAGAGGAGACTTTGGATCAAAGGGGACCCCGGGACCAGACGGAGTTAAAGGAGACAAGGTATGACACAACATCGCTCACACACACTTGCTCTCACACGCACGCGTACACACACACACTTTCACTCGCTCAGACACACACACGCCCCCTACCTGCCTGTGTTGTCCTTCTGTGTTTCAGGGCGAGGCAGGACCTGAGGGGCTGAGAGGTCTGCCGGGTGAAGTGGGAAACAAAGGAACCAAGGGGGACAACGGACTCCCGGGGCCACGCGGGCCCCCCGGTACTTCAGGAGCAGCAGGGAAGAACGTAGGTCACAGATCATAGCTTCACCAGTCTGATCACAATGCTTTCCTAATGTTCTTGTCTTCCTGTATGTGTGTGTGTACATGGTCATGTTATGGTGATATGGTGGCAATTTACAGTAACCACGGGGATGGCATCATACTGTTGCTATGGTAACCACTATCTGTGTAACAGGGTACCCGTGGCGACCCCGGTGATGCCGGACCGAGAGGAGACCCCGGCCTGGCAGGACCAAAGGTGTGTGCGTGTTTGTCTGAGTGTGTGTGTGTGTGTGTGTCTGTCTGAGTGTGTGTGTAGTTGTGTGTGTGTGTGTGTGTTTGTCTGAGTGTGTGTGTAGTTGTGTGTGTCTGTCTGTCTGTCTGTCTGTCTGTCTGTCTGAGTGTGTAGTTGTGTGTGTGTGTGTGTGTGTGTGTGTGTGTGTTTGTCTGAGACTCAGTGACGAGGAGCAGGATAAACATGCAGATGTTAAAGATGAGTGAGATGCAAAAGACAACAGAGAAGTTTAACGATTTTCTAGCTGTTGTGGAAGTCAACCTGATATTGCTGTTGACTTCATGCATGACTGTGACTCTATCTTTAATACAGGAGGTTCCCCAAACTAAGTTATCGGGACCTCGAGGGGGGCATGTTTTGGGTTTTTGTCCCTAGCACTACACAGCTGATTCAAATGATCAACTAATCATCAAGCTATTGATCATTTGAATCAGATGTGGAGTGTTCAGGGCAAAAACCAAAACATGCCCCCAGGCGGACCCAGGACCGAGTTTGGGAACCCTCATGTGACTGTTTCGACTGTGTTGTGATTGATTGATCTCTGTACTGATCGATTGATTTCTGTGCTGCTGTAGGGCGACGTGGGAAGAGCTGGCTTCAGTTACCCAGGACCAAGAGGACCAACGGTACGCGCACACACACATGGTATAGGCGAGGACTGTACGGAGATGACAAAGCAGGAATGGGAATGAGAAGGCTACTTAGTGTTGGGAAGGGATCACAGCGGTGATTGAATATGAGTTGAGGTGTTCAGAGGCTTCAGTCTGGAATGGGAGATCGGCAGAAGATGAATGTGCAGGTAGAGATACTGGGGTGCAAAGGAGCTAAATAAATAAATACCAGCATGGGGATGAGGTAGATAGTACAGGTGCAGTGATCTGTAAAGTGCTCTGACAGCTGGTGCTTAAAGACATTTATGGAAAGAGTTTTTGCTTGTGTCTGTCAGGAGTGATGCACTCTGGTGTGAAACAGAGAAATTGTGCGCGATTTGACAAATCATGAGGCAAAGAAGTCAGCCTAAAAAACAGTCGCCTACTTTGTCCCTGTTTTTAACTTGGACTCAATAGGCCTTATTTTTATTAAATACGTCCTTAGTTTGCAATATCTACTAAGATAACATATGGAATTGTTTTTAACATTTAGCCTTTGGATTTCAGGACCCCTGTAGATATAAATAGATGTAAAATATTTGAAAGAACGTAGAATTTGGCTTTTATTACTATAGCACATAGAAATAAATTTAATAACACATTCAGATATGGCAAAACAGAAAGTTAAAAAAATAGCAGCTCTTTACAGCTCGTCACACCCAGTGGCTCTGGGTCTGTTTACAGCTCATCACACCCAGTGGCTCTGGGTCTGTTTACAGCTCATCACACCCAGTGGCTCAGGGTCTGTTTACAGCTCATCACACCCAGTGGCTCTGGGTCTGTTTACAGCTCATCACACCCAGTGGCTCTGGGTCTGTTTACAGCTCATCACACCCAGTGGCTCTGGGTCTGTTTACAGCTCGTCACACCCAGTGGCTCAGGGTCTGTTTACAGCTCATCACACCCAGTGGCTCTGGGTCTGTTTACAGCTCATCACACCCAGTGGCTCTAGGTCTGTTTACAGCTCGTCACACCCAGTGGCTCTGGGTCTGTTTACAGCTCATCACACCCAGTGGCTCTGGGTCTGTTTACAGCTCATCACACCCAGTGGCTCTAGGTCTGTTTACAGCTCGTCACACCCAGTGGCTCTGGGTCTGTTTACAGCTCATCACACCCAGTGGCTCAGGGTCTGTTTACAGCTCATCACACCCAGTGGCTCTGGGTCTGTTTACAGCTCATCACACCCAGTGGCTCTAGGTCTGTTTACAGCTCATCACACCCAGTGGCTCTGGGTCTGTTTACAGCTCGTCACATCCACTTATGTATTTGGTGAATATATTTGAAAATATTTAGTATAGTTTATTGAGTAGGATGGTTCCCTGACACACACACACTCCCTAACAGCCCCTCTAACACACCGTCTGACCTGTGTGTGTTTGCAGGGAGATCGCGGGGAGAAGGGCGGCCCAGGGCCCAGAGGAGGCAGAGGAGACTGTGGCCCCAAGGGAGGACCAGGGGGAAAGGGAACCTCTGGAGAGGAGGGAGAACCAGGGCCTCAGGGAGAACCTGGATTCAGAGGACCAAGAGGAGTGGCTGGACGAGACGTACGTACACAAGCACACACAGACAGTACTTCCACACGGTGTGAGTGTGTTTGAGTGTGTTCGAGTGAGTGAGTGTGTGTGTGTTTGAGTGTGTGTGTTTGAGTGTGTGTGTTTGAGTGTGTGTGTTCGAGTGAGTGAGTGTGTGTGAGTGTGTGTGAGTGTGTTTGAGTGTGTTCGAGTGAGTGAGTGTGTGTGAGTGTGTTTGAGTGTGTGTGTGTGTGTGTGTGTGTGTGTGTGTGTGTGTGTGTGTGTGTGTGTGTGTGTGTGTGTGTGTGTGTGTGTGTGTGTGTGTGTGTGTGTGTGTGTGTGAGTGTGTGTGTGTGTTATAATCTGTGTATGAAAGCATCTCCTTTCTCTCCACAGGGAGATCCAGGTCCTGAGGGAGACCCCGGCCTCACAGTAAGAACCTCTATCCCCTCTCCCTCTACCCAATCTATCCCCTCTACCCCTCTATCCCCTCTACCCCTCTATCCCCTCTCCATCTACCCCCCTATCCCTCTATTCCCCCTCCTTCCATCCCTCTCTCCCCTCTCCCTATCCCTCAATCCCCTCTATCCCTCTCTCTCCATTCCTTTATCCCCTCAATCCCCTCTATCCCTCTTTTGTCATCCCTCTCAGAGAAAGGTCTTGTGATGAAATGTGATGTTTTCATTGTAGGAATGTGACGTTATGAACTACATCAGAGAGACCTGTGGCTGCTGTGGTGAGTTATTCAGACACACACACAACAGCCTGAATCCTCCAACTGAGACCTGGTCAGCAGATAATGGCCCTGAATTAACAGGGTGGAATGACGAGGCGAACAAAACTTAGTGTTCAGTATTAGGCATTAATATTAGTATTCATTTCAGTATTAGGCATTAATATTAGTATTCATTTCAGTATTAGTCATTAATATTAGTATTCATTTCAGTATTAGGCATTCATATTAGTATTCATTTCAGTATTCATTTCAGTATTAGGCATTAATATTAGTATTTCAGTATTAGTATTAGTATTAATTTCAGTATTAATTTCAGTATTTGTACTAATATGAATGTCAGTATTTATATTAATTTTAGTATTAGTATGAATTTCGGTATTTATATTAATTGTAGTATTAGTATGAATTTCAGTATTTATATTAATTTCAGTATTGGTATGAATTTCAGTATTTATATTAATTTTAGTATTAGTATGAATTTCAGTATTTATATTAATTTCAGTATTGGTATGAATTTCAGTATTTATATTAATTTTAGTATTGGTATGAATTTCAGTATTTATATTAATTTTAGTATTAGTATGAATTTCAGTATTTATATTAATTTTAGTATTTATATTAATTTTAGTATTTATATTAATTTCAGTATTTATATTAATTTCAGTATTTATATTAATTTTAGTATTACTATTAATTTCAGTATTTATATTAATTTCAGTATTTATATTAATTTTAGTATTAGTATTAATTTTAGTATTTATATTAATTTTAGTATTTATATTAATTTCAGTATTTATATTAATTTAGTATTAGTATTAATTTCAGTATTTATATTAATTTCAGTATTAGTATGAATTTCAGTATTTATATTAATTTTAGTATTGGTATGAATTTCAGTATTTATATTAATTTTAGTATTAGTATGAATTTCAGTATTTATATTAATTTTAGTATTTATATTAATTTTAGTATTTATATTAATTTCAGTATTTATATTAATGTTAGTATTTATATTAATTTTAGTATTAGTATGAATTTCAGTATGTATATTAATTTTAGTATTAGTATTAATTTCAGTATTTATATTAGTTTTAGTATTAGTATGAATTTCAGTATAATATTAATTTCAGTATTTATATTAATTTCAGTATTTATATTAATTTTAGTATTTATATTAATTTTAGTATTAGTATGAATGTCAGTATTTATATTAATTTTAGTATTAGTATGAATTTCAGTATTTATATTAATTTTAGTATTGGTATTAATAACAGTATTTATATTAATTGTAGTATTAGTATGAATTTCAGTATTTATATTAATTTTAGTATTAGTATGAATTTCAGTATTTATATTAATTTTAGTATTGGTATTAATAACAGTATTTATATTAATTGTAGTATTAGTATGAATTTCAGTATTTATATTAATTGTAGTATTAGTATGAATTTCAGTATTTATATTAATTTTAGTATTGGTATTAATTTCAGTATTTATATTAATTTTAGTATTAGTATGAATTTCAGTATTTATATTAATTTTAGTATTGGTATTAATTTCAGTATTTATATTAATTTCAGTATTTATATTAATTTTAGTATTTATATTAATTTTAGTATTAGTATGAATTTCAGTATTTATATTAATTTCAGTATTTATATTAATTTTAGTATTAGTATGAATTTCAGTATTTATATTAATTTTAGTATTGGTATGAATTTCAGTATTTATATTAATTTTAGTATTAGTATGAATTTCAGTATTTATATTCATTTTAGTATGTGTATGAATTTCAGTATTTATATTAATTTTAGTGTTAGTATGAATTTCAGTATTTATATTAATTTTAGTATTAGTATTAATCTCAGTATTAATATTAGTATTAATTTCAGTATTAATATTAGTATTAATTTCAGTATTTATATTAATTTTAGTATTAGTATGAATTTCAGTATTTATATTAATTTTAGTATTAGTATGAATTTCAGTATTTATATTAATTTTAGTATTGGTATGAATTTCAGTATTTATATTAATTTCAGTATTAATATTAGTATTAATTTCAGTATTAATATTAGTATTAATTTCAGTATTAATATTAGTATTAATTTCGGTATTTATATTAATTTTAGTATTGGTATTAATTTCAGTATTTATATTAATTTTAGTATTAGTATGAATTTCAGTATTAATATTAGTATTAATTTCAGTATTTATATTAATTTTAGTATTGGTATGAATTTCAGTATTAATATTAGTATTAATTTCAGTATTAATATTAGTATTAATTTCAGTATTTATATTAATTGTAGTATTTATATTAATTTTAGTATTAGTATTACTCCAAGATGTATTCAATTATACAGTAGTTTTATTTTTTTCATGTTTTGTCATTACAAGTGCATTCCAAAAAATGAAGGCCTCAAGTTCAAAAAGCTCCATACATCTGCAGAATCCGCTAATTACCTCTCAGTAAGAGTCAAATAACTAGTGCGTATAACCTGAGACTATTCAATCAGTATAGAAGCGAGTGTATAACAACATCAGCTATTTGTCATGTAAAACCGTCAAATTGGACCATAAAGGTTAACATTACATTATAGAGAGCTCAGTGTACTAGCAGTGTCAATTTCCATAAAGCTACACACGGCTTTGTGTTAAACAACGCTAGAAACGTCACATTATTAACCATCAACACATGCGACAAGAATACCGGAAACCCAATAGCCTAGAGCTAGCTAGCGCTTAGCAAAACACATTTCCTGTTAGCATAATGCGAGCGAAATTTTAAATGCTATTTTCATACCAATAAACATGTTTAACACATTCTATCTTCACTTTGCATATGTACATATTTTACCTGAAATTAACTGAGCCTTCGTTTATAGAAAATAAACCCAATAGGAGCTATAAAAAAAATTGTTGAAAGAGTCTAAAAAGTTAGTGTGCCATCTTGTTATCTTGTTCACTTTGCTTACATGTAAACCATTAGCATCCTAGTGAACCTCTATTACTTAAAATGGTGAAAATACCAACCAGTTTATCACTCGGTTTAAAACTCCCTTCAATTACCTTGAAATATCACCAAACTCATGGACTACAGAGCCTTCAGAAACAATTCACACCCCTTTACCTTTCCCACATTGTGTTGTGTTACAGCCTGAATTTAACATGGATTAAATTGAGAATTTGTGTCATTGATCTACACACAATAACCCATAATGTCAAAGTGGAATTATGTTTGTAGAAAAAAAATGTAACATTAAAAGCTGAAATACCTTGAGTCAATGAGTATTCAACCCCTTTGTTATGGTAAGCCTAAATGAGTTCAGGAGTAAACATTTTGCATAATAATTTGCATGGACTCAATAATAGTGGTTAACTTAATTAACGTAACATGAGCCGAACAAAGAAGAAGCGGTAGTCGCTAAGCAACATTAACCCCTGTTGTCCGTGCAGACGAACACACCGTTAACCCCTGTTGTCCGTGCAGACTGTGAGAAAGCAGACGAACACACCGTTAACCCCTGTTGTCCGTGCAGACTGTGAGAAAGCAGACAAACACACCGTTAACCCCTGTTGTCCGTGCAGACAAACACACCGTTAACCCCTGTTGTCCGTGCAGACTGTGAGAAAGCAGACAAACACATCGTTAACCCCTGTTGTCCGTGCAGACAAACACACCGTTAACCCCTGTTGTCCGTGCAGACAAACACACCGTTAACCCCTGTTGTCCGTGCAGACAAACACACCGTTAACCCCTGTTGTCCGTGCAGACAAACACACCGTTAACCCCTGTTGTCCGTGCAGACTGTGAGAAAGCAGACAAACACACCGTTAACCCCTGTTGTCCGTGCAGACAAACACACCGTTAACCCCTGTTGTCCGTGCAGACAAACACACCGTTAACCCCTGTTGTCCGTGCAGACTGTGAGAAAGCAGACAAACACACCGTTAACCCCTGTTGTCCGTGCAGACAAACACACCGTTAACCCGTTGTCCGTGCAGACTGTGAGAAAGCAGACGAACACACCGTTAACCCCTGTTGTCCGTGCAGACGAACACACCGTTAACCCCTGTTGTCCGTGCAGACTGTGAGAAAGCAGACAAACACACCGTTAACCCGTTGTCCGTGCAGACTGTGAGAAAGCAGACGAACACACCGTTAACCCCTGTTGTCCGTGCAGACGAACACACCGTTAACCCCTGTTGTCCGTGCAGACTGTGAGAAAGCAGACAAACACACCGTTAACCCCTGTTGTCCGTGCAGACAAACACACCGTTAACCCGTTGTCCGTGCAGACTGTGAGAAAGCAGACGAACACACCGTTAACCCCTGTTGTCCGTGCAGACGAACACACCGTTAACCCCTGTTGTCCGTGCAGACTGTGAGAAAGCAGACAAACACACCGTTAACCCGTTGTCCGTGCAGACTGTGAGAAAGCAGACGAACACACCGTTAACCCCTGTTGTCCGTGCAGACGAACACACCGGTAACCCCTGTTGTCCGTGCAGACTGTGAGAAAGCAGACAAACACACCGTTAACCCCTGTTGTCCGTGCAGACTGTGAGAAAGCAGACAAACACACCGTTAACCCCTGTTGTCCGTGCAGACTGTGAGAAAGCAGGCAAACACACCGTTAACCCCTGTAACCCTGTACTGTGATGTCCGTGCAGACTGTGAGAAGCGGTGTGGGGCGCTGGACATCGTGTTTGTGATTGACAGCTCAGAGTCCGTTGGTCTCGCCAACTTCACTCTGGAGAAGAACTTTGTGATCAACACCATCAACAGACTGGGATCTATGGCCAAGGACCCCAACTCAGAGACAGGTACACACACACACAACGACTATAGGCTTATTTGTGCTGTGTTAATTCAGATTCTGATCACTCAAAACTATTTTTTTTTTTACACCCAGATAACTTCTCCTGCTAGTACCGATTGTGTAGAATGTCTTTTTTTTTGACTCCGGCATACCCCCCACAGGTACCAGAGTGGGGGTGGTACAGTACAGTCACAGTGGAACCTTCCAGGCCATCAGGCTCAATGACTCCAAGATCGACTCCCTGTCTGCCTTCAAGGTATATCAAGTTTTTTTTTTTTTTTTTACCTTTATTTAACCAGGCAAGTCAGTTAAGAACAAATTCTTATTTTCAATGACGGCCTAGGAACAGTGGGTTAACTGCCTGTTCAGGGGCAGAACGGCAGATTTGTACCTTGTCAGCTTGGGGATTTGAACTTGCAACCTTCCGGTTACTAGTCCAACCACTAGGCTACCCTGCCGCCCCGATTGTGGCTTCAAGGTAGAGGGCTGCATTCCCTGGTGGGTCATTGTAGCGCGTTCTGCATTTTTCACGCTGCGGGCGAGCGGGTCAGACATATAACTTTGGGAGTTCAATATTTTTTGTTGTCCCGCAAATCATTTGGAAACGGTCATCTTTCTGCTTTGTATGCGTTAGCCTTTTGTATTAAAACCTTTGTCACCTTATACACACTCAGCATTCGCTGCTTCAACCTCTGCTGCGGCTACCTCTCCTCTCCTAGTTGGGCTCCTCTCATTGAAATAGAGTAGGCTGCCTACGAGTCACTGGCAGTTATATTTCCTAGGAAATTAATTTTAGACTATTAGACTATAGTTTACTACTGTGTCTGTAAATACATATTGATAATGTAAAGTTAAATAAAGGTTAAATAAATAAATAAAATAGAAAAGAACGAGTCGAGGTCCAACCAATTTTTTTTAGCATCATTGAAAAGGAAAACGCATGGACAGGCTACTAGCATATAGGATTTAGCCTACCTTTAGGAGGACGATTAGCATATAGGATTTAGCCTACCTTTAGGAGGACGATTAGCATATAGGATTTAGCCGTAGGAGGACGATTAGCATATAGGATTTAGCCTACCTTTAGGAGGACGATTAGCATATAGGATTTAGCCTACCTTTAGGAGGACGATTAGCATATAGGATTTAGCCTACCTTTAGGAGGACGATTAGCATATAGGATTTTAGCCGTAGGAGGATGATTAGCATATAGAATTTAGCCGTAGGAGGACGATTAGCATATAGGATTTAGCCTACCTTTAGGAGGACGATTAGCATATAGGATTTAGCCTACCTTTAGGAGGACGATTAGCATATAGGATTTAGCGGTAGGAGGACGATTAGCATATAGGATTTAGCCTACCTTTAGGAGGACGATGAGCATATAGGATTTAGCCTACCTTTAGGAGGACGATCAGCATATAGGATTTAGCCTACCTTTAGGAGGACGATTAGCATATAGGATTTAGCGGTAGGAGGACGATTAGCATATAGGATTTAGCCTACCTTTAGGAGGACAATTAGCATATAGGATTTAGCCTTAGGAGGACGATTAGCATATATGATTTAGCCGTAGGAGGACGATTAGCATATAGGATTTAGCCGTAGGAGGACGATTAGCATATAGGATTTAGCCGTAGGAGGACGATTAGCATATAGGATTTAGCCGTAGGAGGACGATTAGCATATAGGATTTAGCCGTAAGAGGACAATTAGCATATAGGATTTAGCCTGCCTTTCGGAGGACGATTAGCATATAGGATTTATTCGTCATACTTCAAGGTAATATAACAATAATAACAATAATAAACTATATACCAATAATATGTGACCTCTACCTCAGAGTAATATAATAATAATAAACTATATAGCAATAATATGTGACTCCCTGTCTGTGACTCCCCGACACACAAGTCTAACATTACCTGACAACTGAAGACTTGTATTAGCTCCCCGAGTTAATGCCAAGGCTTTAGCTCAGCGGGCGACACAGTCTTGTGGTGTTCAGATCGCATGAGTTTGACCTTCGAACTCAGACTGAGACATAAACACACACACCCCCGCCCTCCCTCGGCCCGACCCTTTGCAGGATGAGACCTGAAGACTTGCATTAACTCCCCGAGCTCAGTGGGCTAACACCTTCCCACCCTGTCCGTCTGTCTTCAGGATGCAGTGAAGCGTCTGGAGTGGATAGCCGGGGGGACGTGGACCCCGTCAGCGCTGAAGTACGCCTACGACCACCTGATCAAGGACAGCCGCCGAGCTAAAGCCAACGTCACCGTGGTGGTCATCACAGACGGACGGTTCGACCCCAGGGACGACGACTCACTGCTCACATACCTCTGCAGGTACCAGACCCGGGAGCTGGAGCTGTGTGTGTGTTGTGGGGGGTGTGGATGGTTTTGTGTGTGTGTGTGTGTGTGTGTGTGTGTGTGTGTGTGTGTGTGTGTGTGTGTGTGTGTGTGTGTGCGTCGAGGGTGGACACATGTTTTATCAGCTGTGTGTGCCACCTATCTTATGATTTGTGTGTGTGTGTGTGTGTGTGTGTGTGTGTGTGTGTGTGTGTGTGTGTGTGTGTGTGTGTGTGTGTGTGTGTGTGTGTGTGCGTGCGTGTGTGAGCAGCGACCCCAGTGTGGACGTGAGCGCTATAGGTATAGGGGACATGTTTGACCAGATAGAGGAGAATGAGAGCCTGAAGAGTATAGCCTGTCAGAGAGACGGTAGGGTGCTGGGGATGAGGCGCTTCGCTGATCTGGTGGCGGAGGAGTTCATCGACAAGATAGAGACCGTGCTCTGCCCAGGTACACACACACACACCTAAACACACACATTCTCTTGTACACATAGTACTTGTATAACAGAGATAAAAGATGAATACTTCTCTCTTAGACCCTGTGATCGTGTGTCCTGACCTTCCCTGTAAAACTGGTAAGATCATTCTGATACATACTATAACAGATACATACTATAATAATAGATACATACTATAATAGATACATACTATAATAATAGATACATACTATAATAGATACATACTATAATAATAGATACTATAATAGATACATACTATAATAATAGATACATACTATAATAATAGATACATACTATAACAGATACATACTATAATAATAGATACTATAATAGATACATACTATAACAGATACATACTATAATAATAGATACATACTATAATAATAGATACATATTATAACAGATACATACTATAACAGATACATACTATAACAGATACATACTATAATAGATACATACTATAACAGATACATACTATAATAGATACATACTATAACAGATACATACTATAACAGATACATACTATAACAGATACATACTATAACAGATACATACTATAACAGATACATACTATAACAGATACATACTATAATAATAGATACATACTATAACAGATACATACTATAATAGATACATACTATAACAGATACATACTATAATAGATACATACTATAATAGATACATACTATAATAATAGATACTATAATAGATACATATTAAAACAGATACATACTATAACAGATACATACTATAACAGATACATACTATAACAGATACATATTATAACAGATACATATTATAATAATAGATACATATTATAACAGATACATACTATAATAGATACATACTATAACAGATACATATTATAACAGATACATACTATAATAGATACATACTATAACAGATACATATTATAATAATAGATATATATTATAACAGATACATACTATAATAATAGATACTATAACAGATACATACTATAATAGATACATACTATAACAGATACATATTATAATAATAGATACATATTATAACAGATACATACTATAATAATAGATACTATAACAGATGCATACTATAACAATAGATACATACTATAACAGATACATACTATAATAATAGATACTATAACAGATGCATACTATAACAGATACATACTATAACAGATACATACTATAATAATAGATACATACTATAATAATAGATACATACTATAACAGATACATACTATAATAATAGATACTATAACAATAGATACATACTATAACAGATACATACTATAACAGATACATACTATAACAGATACATACTATAATAATAGATACTATAACAATAGATACATACTATAACAGATACATACTATAACAGATACATACTATAACAGATACATACTATAATAATAGATACATACTATAATAATAGATACATACTATAACAGATACATACTATAATAATAGATACATACTATAACAGATGCATATTATAATAATAGATACATACTATAACAGATACATACTATAACAGATACATACTATAACAGATACATACTATAATAATAGATACATACTATAATAATAGATACATACTATAATAATAGATACATACTATAACAGATACATACTATAACAGATACATACTATAACAGATACATACTATAATAATAGATACATACTATAACAGATACATACTCTAACAGATACACACTATAACAGATACATACTATAATAGATACATACTATAATAATAGATACTATAATAGATACATATTAAAACAGATACATACTATAACAGATACATACTATAACAGATACATAACAGATACATATAACAGATACATATTATAACAGATACATATTATAATAATAGATACATATTATAACAGATACATACTATAATAGATACATACTATAACAGATACATATTATAACAGATACATACTATAATAGATACATACTATAACAGATACATATTATAATAATAGATATATATTATAACAGATACATACTATAATAATAGATACTATAACAGATACATACTATAATAGATACATACTATAACAGATACATATTATAATAATAGATACATATTATAACAGATACATACTATAATAATAGATACTATAACAGATGCATACTATAACAATAGATACATACTATAACAGATACATACTATAATAATAGATACATACTATAACAGATACATACTATAATAATAGATACTATAACAGATGCATACTATAACAGATACATACTATAACAGATACATACTATAATAATAGATACATACTATAATAATAGATACATACTATAACAGATACATACTATAATAATAGATACTATAACAATAGATACATACTATAACAGATACATACTATAACAGATACATACTATAACAGATACATACTATAATAATAGATACATACTATAATAATAGATACATACTATAACAGATACATACTATAACAGATACATACTATAATAATAGATACATACTATAATAATAGATACATACTATAACAGATACATACTATAACAGATACATACTATAATAATAGATACATACTATAACAGATACATACTATAACAGATACATACTATAACAGATACATACTATAATAATAGATACATACTATAATAATAGATACATACTATAACAGATACATACTATAATAATAGATACATACTATAACAGATGCATATTATAATAATAGATACATACTATAATAATAGATACATACTATAACAGATACATACTATAACAGATACATACTATAACAGATACATACTATAACAGATACATACTATGACAATAGATACATACTATAATAGATACATACTATAATAATAGATACATACTATAACAGACACATACTATAACAGATACATACTATAATAACAGATACTATAACAGATACATACTATAACAGATACATACTATAATAATAGATACATACTATAACAGATACATACTATAACAGATACATACTATAACAGATACATACTATAATAATAGATACATACTATAACAGATACATACTATAACAGATACATACTATAACAGATACATCCTATAACAGATACATACTATAATAATAGATACATACTATGATAATAGATACATACTATAATAATAGATACATACTATAACAGATACATACTATAACAGATACATACTATAACAGATACATACTATAACAGATACATACTATAATAATAGATACTATAATAGATACATACTATAACAGATACATACTATAACAGATACATACTATAATAATAGATACATACTATAACAGATACATACTATAATAACAGATACATACTATAATAATAGATACTATAACAGATACATACTATAATAATAGATACATACTATAATAATAGATACTATAACAGATACATACTATAATAATAGATACATACTATAATAATAGATACTATAACAGATACATACTATAATAATAGATACATACTATAATAATAGATACATACTATAACAGATACATACTATAACAGATACATACTATAATAATAGATACATACTATAACAGATACATACTATAATAGATACATACTATAACAGATACATACTATAATAATAGATACATACTATAATAATAGATACATACTATAATAATAGATGCATACTATAACAGATGCATACTATAATAGATGCATACTATAATAGATACATACTATAATAATAGATACATACTATAACAGATACATACTATAATAATAGATATATACTATAACAGATACATACTATAATAATAGATACATACTATAATAATAGATACATACTATAACAGATACATACTATAACAGATACATACTATAATAATAGATACATACTATAATAATAGATACATACTATAACAGATACATACTATAACAGATACATACTATAATAATAGATACATACTATAACAGATACATACTATAATAGATACATACTATAACAGATGCATACTATAATAATAGATACATACTATAATAATAGATGCATACTATAACAGATGCATACTATAATAGATGCATACTATAATAGATACATACTATAATAATAGATACATACTATAACAGATACATACTATAACAGATACATACTATAATAATAGATACATACTATAACAGATACATACTATAATAGATACATACTATAACAGATGCATACTATAATAATAGATACATACTATAATAATAGATGCATACTATAACAGATGCATACTATAATAGATGCATACTATAATAGATACATACTATAATAATAGATACTATAACAGATACATACTATAATAATAGATACATACTATAACAGATACATACTATAACAGATACATACTATAGTAATAGATACATACTATAACAGATACATACTATAACAGATACATACTATAACAGATACATACTATAACAGATACATACTATAATAATAGATACATACTATAACAGATACATACTATAACAGATACATACTATAACAGATACATACTATAATAATAGATACATACTATGATAATAGATACATACTATAACAGATACATACTATACTAATAAATACATACTATACTAATAAATACATACTATAACAGATACATACTATAACAGATACATACTATAATAATAGATGCATAATATAATAGATACATACTATAATATATACATACTATAACAGATACATACTATAATAGATACATACTATAATAGATACATACTATAATAGATACATACTATAACAGATACATACTATAATAGATGCATAATATAATAGATACATACTATAATAGATACATACTATAACAGATACATACTATAACAGATATATACTATAATAATAGATACTATAACAGATACATACTATAACAGATACATACTATACTAATAAATACATACTATAATAATAAATGCATACTATAACAGATACATACTATAACAGATACATACTATAATAATAGATACATACTATAACAGATGCATACTATAACAGATACATACTATGACAATAGATACATACTATAATAATAGATGCATAATATAATAGATACATACTATAATATATACATACTATAACAGATACATACTATAATAGATACATACTATAATAGATACATACTATAATAGATACATACTATAACAGATACATACTATAATAGATACATACTATAATAGATACATACTATAACAGATACATACTATAATAAATACATACTATAATAGATACATACTATAACAGATACATACTATAATATATACATACTATAACAGATATATACTATAACAGATATATACTATGATAATAGATACATACTATAATAATAGATACATACTATAACAGATACATACTATAATAATAGATACATACTATAACAGATGCATATTATAATAATAGATACATACTATAATAATAGATACATACTATAACAGATACATACTATAACAGATACATACTATAACAGATACATACTATGACAATAGATACATACTATAATAGATACATACTATAATAATAGATACATACTATAACAGACACATACTATAACAGATACATACTATAATAACAGATACTATAACAGATACATACTATAATAACAGATACTATAACAGATACATACTATAACAGATACATACTATAATAATAGATACATACTATAATAATAGATACATACTATAACAGATACATACTATAATAATAGATACATACTATAACAGATACATACTATAATAATAGATACATACTATGATAATAGATACATACTATAATAATAGATACATACTATAACAGATACATACTATAACAGATACATACTATAACAGATACATACTATAACAGATACATACTATAACAGATACATACTATAATAATAGATACTATAATAGATACATACTATAACAGATACATACTATAACAGATACATACTATAATAATAGATACATACTATAACAGATACATACTATAATAACAGATACATACTATAATAATAGATACTATAACAGATACATACTATAATAATAGATACATACTATAATAATAGATACTATAACAGATACATACTATAATAATAGATACATACTATAATAATAGATACTATAACAGATACATACTATAATAATAGATACATACTATAATAATAGATACATACTATAACAGATACATACTATAACAGATACATACTATAATAATAGATACATACTATAACAGATACATACTATAACAGATACATACTATAATAATAGATACATACTATAACAGATACATACTATAATAGATACATACTATAACAGATACATACTATAATAATAGATACATACTATAATAATAGATGCATACTATAACAGATGCATACTATAATAGATGCATACTATAATAGATACATACTATAATAATAGATACATACTATAACAGATACATACTATAATAATAGATATATACTATAACAGATACATACTATAATAATAGATACATACTATAATAATAGATACATACTATAACAGATACATACTATAACAGATACATACTATAATAATAGATACATACTATAATAATAGATACATACTATAACAGATACATACTATAACAGATACATACTATAATAATAGATACATACTATAACAGATACATACTATAATAGATACATACTATAACAGATACATACTATAATAATAGATACATACTATAATAATAGATGCATACTATAACAGATGCATACTATAATAGATGCATACTATAATAGATACATACTATAATAATAGATACTATAACAGATACATACTATAATAATAGATACATACTATAACAGATACATACTATAATAGATACATACTATAATAATAGATACATACTATAACAGATACATACTATAATAATAGATACATACTATAACAGATACATACTATAACAGATACATACTATAACAGATACATACTATAATAATAGATACATACTATAACAGATACATACTATAACAGATACATACTATAACAGATACATACTATAATAATAGATACATACTATGATAATAGATACATACTATAACAGATACATACTATACTAATAAATACATACTATAATAATAAATGCATACTATAACAGATACATACTATAACAGATACATACTATAATAATAGATGCATAATATAATAGATACATACTATAATATATACATACTATAACAGATACATACTATAATAGATACATACTATAATAGATACATACTATAATAGATACATACTATAACAGATACATACTATAATAGATGCATAATATAATAGATACATACTATAATAGATACATACTATAACAGATACATACTATAACAGATATATACTATAATAATAGATACTATAACAGATACATACTATAACAGATACATACTATACTAATAAATACATACTATAATAATAAATGCATACTATAACAGATACATACTATAACAGATACATACTATAACAGATACATACTATAATAATAGATACATACTATAACAGATACATACTATAACAGATACATACTATGACAATAGATACATACTATAATAATAGATGCATAATATAATAGATACATACTATAATATATACATACTATAACAGATACATACTATAATAGATACATACTATAATAGATACATACTATAATAGATACATACTATAACAGATACATACTATAATAGATACATACTATAATAGATACATACTATAACAGATACATACTATAATAAATACATACTATAATAGATACATACTATAACAGATACATACTATAATATATACATACTATAACAGATATATACTATAACAGATATATACTATGATAATAGATACATACTATAACAGATACATACTATACTAATAAATACATACTATAATAATAAATGCATACTATAACAGATACATACTATAATAATAGATACATACTATAACAGATACATACTATAACAGATACATACTATAACAGATACATACTATGATAATAGATACATACTATAACAGATACATACTATGATAATAGATACATACTATAATAATAGATACATACTATAACAAATACATACTATAATAATAAATGCATACTATAACAGATACATACTATAATAATAGATACATACTATAACAAATACATACTATAACAGATACATACTATAATAATAATAATAAACGTGTCAACGTGTGTGTGTGTCTTCAACCTGTGTGTGTGTGTGTGTGTTTCAGAACCAGCGGTGGCCAGCTGTGTCCAGCGCCCTGTGGACCTTGTGTTCATGCTGGACGGGTCAGAGAGGATGGGAGTGGAGAACCACCGCCGAGCCAAGGAGTTCATTGAGAACGTGGCGCGCCGCCTCACGCTGGCCAACGGCCAATCAGACAACAGGAACGCCCGCGTGGCCTTGCTGCAGTACGGCGGCCAGTCAGAACAGAGGGTGGAGTTTTCGCTCACGCACAATCTGACGGTGATCGCTGATTCGCTGGCAGGGATGAGCTACATGGACTCCGCCTCCTCTTTGGGCAGCGCCATCATACACGCTGTCAACAACCTGGTGATGTCACAGGTACAGTCAAATCCTTCATTAATGGCACCCCTGATAAAGACGAGCAAAAACCCCTGAATGAAATAAATCATTCAAATACTGAGCTACATTGTATTCTCAAAACAAATTATATAAACATTAAAAATATCTCCCCTGTTTTCAATTCTCCAGCACCCTCCCCAGTTTCCAATACTCCAGCACCCTCCCCTGCTTTCAATACTCCAGCAGCCTCCCCTGTTTTCAATACTCCAGCACCCTCCCTTGTTTTCAATTTTCCAGCACCCTCCCCTGTTTTCAATAATCCAGCACCCTCCCCTGCTTTCAATACTCCAGCAGCCTCCCCTGTTTTCAATACTCCAGCACCCTCCCCAGGTTTCAATACACCAGCACCCTCCCCTGTTTTCAATACTCCAGCACCCTCCCCTGCTTTCAATACTCCAGCACCCTCCCCAGGTTTCAATACACCAGCACCCTCCCCTGTTTTCAATACACCAGCACCCTCCCCTGTTTTCAATACTCCAGCACCCTCCTCTGCTTTCAATACACCAGCACCCTCCCCTGTTTTCAATACTCCAGCACCCTCCCCTGTTTTCAATACTCCAGCACCCTCCCCAGGTTTCAATACACCAGCACCCTCCCCTGCTTTCAATATTCCAGCACCCTCCCCTGCTTTCAATATTCCAGCACCCTCCCTTGTTTTCAATTGTCCAGCACCCTCCCCTGTTTTCAATACTCCAGCACCCTCTCCTGTTTTCAATACTCCAGCACCCTCCCCAGTTTTCAATTAGCACCCTCTCACTGTTTTCAATACTCCTAATGCTGTATAACTGTACTGTCTCTCTGTGTGGTCTACAGGGAAGCCTCCTGGCAGTCCTAATGCTGTATAACTGTACTGTCTCTCTGTGTGGTCTACAGGGAAGCCTCGTGGCAGTCCTAACGCTGTATAACTGTACTGTCTCTCTGTGTGGTCTACAGGGAAGCCTCCTGGCAGTCCTAATGCTGTATAACTGTACTGTCTCTCTGTGTGGTCTACAGGGAAGCCTCCTGGCAGTCCTAATGCTGTATAACTGTACTGTCTCTCTGTGTGGTCTACAGGGAAGCCGCCTGGCAGTCCTAATGCTGTATAACTGTACTGTCTCTCTGTGTGGTCTACAGGGAAGCCGCCTGGCACGTCGTAACGCTGAACTGTCCTTCGTCTTTATCACCGACGGCATCACCGCGGGCGACAGCCTGGAGGAGGGTGTCTCAGCCATGCGGCGGGCCGAGGGCATTCCCACGGTGATCGCCATGGGGACCGACACGGACCAGGAAGTGCTGAGGAAGGTTGCCCTGGGAGACACGTCAGCCATCTTTAGAGGAGAGGACTATGCAACGCTGGGGAAACCCACATTCCTAGAACGCTTCATCCGCTGGGTCTGCTAACCAGCTAACCAGCTAAGCAGCTCGTTAGAGCAAACCAGCTGTGTTCTAACTAGCTGTTAAAGCTGTAGTCCGTAAGAATCTTTTCAGTTCTGAAAAATAAACAACAGGGTGTTCTCTGGGTTTTGAATTAAAGTCATATGGTGCGCTGTGATTTTCCACGTTTTAGCAAAATGGCAAAACTTGGAAGCTAAACTTCTAGCTCGTCCGAAAGACACAAGAGCCTCCAGATTGTTGAATCTTTTAAATTAGTTAAATGACAGATTCCACCATTAACTAGATAAAACAAACAACCAAAGCCTCTCTTATCAGAGAGTTACTGATATTGAATGTGTACAATGTTACAGCTGTAGGTCAATTGTTGTTGTTGTTGTTGTTGATTTTTGTGTTTTTCTATAAGAGATCCCTCTCTGTGAGGCCTATATCAGTACGTTTGTATTTTACACTAAATGTGATATTCTAGTGGAAGGAGTTACACACAGTGTCAATGTCTCGCAAAACAGTCTTCACTTTTCAAACAGTCTTCACTTTTCAAAGTCTTAACTTTTCAAACAGTCTTAACTTTTCAAAGTCTTAACTTTTCAAACAGTCTTAAGTTTAAATAGGCTTTGACTTACAAAGTCGTTATGTTTTCAAACAGTTTTATAGCTTTTAATTTCAGTGAAAGTGTCTCTTATCTGTTATTATTCTAGATCAGACAGTCATTTAGACATCTCTCTCACACACACACACACATACACACACACACACACACACACACAGATCGGTAGTTACATATATCCAACACACCTACACCCATACCCAACACACACACACACACACACAGAGAGAAACTCAAACACACACACAAATCACACTGAAATGCATTTGTTGTAAACTGAAAATGATGTAATAAAGCCAGCTGTGGTGTAACCAGACCTGTGTGTGTGTGTGTGTGTGTGTGTGTGTGTGTGTGTGTGTGTGTGTGTGTGTGTGTGTGTGTGTGTGTGTGTGTGTGTGTGTGTGTGTGTGTGTGTGTGTGTGTGTGTGTGTGTGTGTGTGTGTGTGTGTGTGTGTGTGTGTTCGCGCGCGCATCTGCACCTGGTTTTAATTTGTTAGCTGTGAACCATATGTATCCTGTCTGGAGGTTTACCAGACCTGGGTTGCTGTTGTCAATTAAATACTTATTCTCTGGATATTGGAGTATCTTCACGACAAAACACCACAACACACCAGAACAACACAACACATGACACCAGAACACACCACAAGACTCCAGAACACACCACAAGACTCCAGAACAACACAACACATGACACCAGAACACACCACAAGACTACAGAACACACCACAAGACACCAGAACACACCACATCAACACACCACACTTCCCCACCCCTACACACCTCGCCACACCACCCCACACACCAATGCAATCTGGTTTCCGAGCTGGTCACGGGTGCACCTCAGCCACGCTCAAGGTCCTAAACGATATCATAACCACCATCGATAAGAGACGTTACTGTGCAGCCGTATTCATCAACCTGGCCAAGGCTTTCGACTCTGTCAATGACCACGTTCTTATCTGCAGACTCGACAGCCTTGGTTTCTCAAATGATTGCCTCGCCTGGTTCACCAACTACTTCTCAGACAGTGTGTCAAATCGGAGGGCCTGTTGTCCGGATTGGCTCAAATGCATTAAGGAAAGAAATTCCAGAAATGTACTTTTACCAAGGCACACCTGTTAATTGAAATGCATTCCAGGTGACGACCTCATGAAGTTGGTTGAGAGAATGCAAAGCTGTCATCAAGGCAAAGGGTGGCTACTTTGAAGAATCTCAAATATAAAGAACACTTTTTTGTCACGACATGATTCCATATGTGTTATTTCATAGTGTTGATGTCTTCACTATTATTCTACAATGTAGAAAACGGTACAAATAAAGAAAAACCCTGGAATGAGTAGGTATGTCCACACTTTGAACTGGTACTGTATGTGAAAGTCCCACCCTTCCACAGAGGGGTCATGTTAGTGTGTAACCCAAACTGTTCGTTATAGACAGAAGTTGGCAGATCGGCTGTACCGACTTTATTTATATTTATTTAATGAGGCAAGTCGGTTACGAACAAATTCTTAATTAAATTTTTTTTTTTTTTTTACCTTTATTTAACCAGGCAAGTCAGTTAAGAATAAATTCTTATTTTCATTGACGGCCTAGGAACAGTGGGTTAGCTGACTGTTCAGGGGCAGAACAACAGATTTGTACCTTGTCAGCTCGGGGGTTTGAACTTGCAACCTTCTGGTTCAACTCTCTAACCACTAGGCTACCCTGCCGCCCATGATGGTCTATTCTATATATCTATACTATAGGACTCCCATTCACGGCCTAACCAGGAACTACAGTGACGCCTCTAGCACTGAGATGCAGTGCCTCAGACCACTGCAGACCACTGCCTCAGACCGCTGCCTGAGACCGCTGCTTCAGACCACTGCCTCAGACCGCTGCCTGAGACCGCTGCTTCAGACCACTGCCTCATACCGCTGCCTCAGACCGCTGCACCGCTGCCTCAGACCGCTGCCTCAGACCGCTGCCTCAGACCGCTGCCTCAGACCGCTGCACCGCTGCCTCAGACCGCTGCACCGCTGCCTCAGACCGCTGCACCGCTGCCTCAGACCGCTGCACCGCTGCCTCAGACCGCTGCCTCAGACCGCTGCCTCAGACCGCTGCACCGCTGCCTCAGACCGCTGCTTCAGACCACTGCCTCAGACCGCTGCACCGCTGCCTCAGACCGCTGCTTCAGACCACTGCCTCAGACCGCTGCACCGCTGCCTCAGACCGCTGCACCGCTGCCTCAGACCGCTGCCTCAGACCGCTGCCTCAGACCGCTGCCTCAGACCGCTGCCTCAGACCGCTGCCTCAGACCGCTGCCTCAGACCGCTGCGCCACTCAGGACTTCAGGCCGTGGACAACACCATCGTGTTCGTGAGAGTCTCATCTTTCCATAGAGTGGTCAAAAAATGTATTTTGTCAAACCGTTCTACAGATGATTTTGTGAGAAGACAGATTTTTGGAAATGTCTCACGGTCTGACAAACACAGCTCTAGCTCTGTCACCTTTCACCTCAGATGCAGGAAGTGTTACATAGGCAGATTCAGGAAGTGTTACATAGGCAGATGCAGGAAGTGTTTCATAGGCAGATGCAGGAAGTGTTACATAGGCAGATGCAGGAATTGCTACATAGGCAGATGCAGGAAGTGTTACATAGGCAGATGCAGGAAGTGTTACATAGGCAGATTCAGGAAGTGTTACATAGGCAGATTCAGGAAGTGTTACATAGGCAGATGCAGGAAGTGTTACATAGGCAGATTCAGGAAGTGTTACATAGGCAGATTCAGGAAGTGTTACATAGGCAGATTCAGGAAGTGTTACATAGGCAGATTCAGGAAGTGTTACATAGGCAGATACAGGAAGTGTTACAAAGGCAGATTCAGGAAGTGTTACATAGGCAGATGCAGGAAGTGTTACATAGGCAGATTCAGGAAGTGTTACATAGGCAGATGCAGGAAGTGTTTCATAGGCAGATTCAGGAAGTGTTACATAGGCAGATTCAGGAAGTGCTACATAGGCAGATGCAGGAAGTGTTTCATAGGCAGATTCAGGAAGTGTTACATAGGCAGATGCAGGAAGTGTTACAAAGGCAGATGCAGGAAGTGTTGCATAGGCAGATGCAGGAAGTGTTACATAGGCAGATGCAGGAAGTGCTACATAGGCAGATGCAGGAAGTGTTTCATAGGCAGATGCAGTGCATCCCATCTGATACTGTAAATTTCCCTGTACTCATCATGGGGTTGCTACAACCTGGTCTTTGAATGAAAGTTTACAATGTAGGTGCACACAGGTCAAGAGACAAATTTGAGGTGACAGACAGTGACATTCGATACTGCCTTGCACACTCTTACCTGCATCTTCCCTTCGCTTGTGGATTTCAATGAACAACACATCAGCTGTATGTGAACAGGCGGAAAAACCTTTCCAAGCCAAACCACTACACACAGCCTACATCGTTGTCACCATATTAGCTAAAGTAACATGCTAGTCAACATAGCTAATAGAACTAACGCGTTAGTAAACCCTCTACATGCAGTAACGTTACAGAGTCAGTAAGCAGTTACAACGGGGGACCCCGGTGGCAAGAAATTAGTCAAACCAAAAGTTTACCTTGACTTGGAAGAGTTCCAGTGTTGTGTTGGAAAGTCCTAGCCAGGTAACTAACATAGCATCCCTCTGTTATAGCCTGCTAGCTAACATAGCATCCCTCTGTTATAGCCAGCTAGCTAACGTAGCATCCCTCTGTTATAGCCAGCTAGCTAACATAGCATCCCTCTGTTATAGCCAGCTAACTAACATAGCATCCCTCTGTTCTAGCCAGCTAGCTAACATAGCATCCCTCTGTTATAGCCAGCTAACTAACATAGCATCCCTCTGTTCTAGCCAGCTAGCTAACATAGCATCCCTCTGTTATAGCCAGCTAGCTAACATAGCATCCCTCTGTTTGAGCAGGGTGTTTCAGTAGGCGAAACTAGCTAGCTGCATTTGCTAGCTAAGTAAGTGAAACTGAAAGTGAAAAAAAGGACAATCTCTCTATTTTTGTTTTGCTTCTCCTTCATTTTGGAAGAAATGCATTTGTTCAAAACTGTTCAACTATCGTCTTTCTTTCTCTTTGAGTCAACTGCTCACCACATTTTATGCATTGCAGTGCTATATAGCTTATGCTTTCAGTACCAGATGCATTTCTCTGATCCTTTGATCAAATCAAATCAAATGTCATTTGTCACATACACATGGTTAGCAGATGTTAATGCTAGTGTAGCGAAATGCTTGTGCTTCTAGTTCCGACAATGCAGTAATAACCTACGAGTAATCTAACCTAACAATTCCACAACTACTACCTTATCCTTTCTAGCGCAGGGGTTCCACTAGCGAAACAACATTCCGCTAAAAAGGCAGCGCTCGAAATTCAACAATATTTTTTTGAAATATGTAACTTTCACACATTAGCAAGTCCAATACAGCAAATGAAAGATAAACATCTTGTTAATCTACCCATCGTGTCTGATTTAAAAAATGCTTTACAGCAAAAGCACAACATATGATTATGTTAGATCATAGCCAAGTCGAAAAACACAGCCAAAAAGCTGAAATATAGATCAAATTAATAACTAACCTTTGATGAACTTCATCAGATGACACTCACAGGACATCACGTTATACAATACATGTATGTTTTGTTCGATAATGTGCATATTTATATCCAAAAATATCAGTTTACATTGGCGCCTAACGTGCAGTAATGTTTTCCAAAACATCCGGTGACTTTGCAGAAATACTCATAATAAACAATGGTAAAAGATACTAGTGTTATTCACAGAATTAAAGATAGACTTCTCCTTAATGCAACCGCTGTGTCAGATTTCAAAAAAACTTTACGGAAAAAGCATAATCTGAGAACGGTGCTCAGAGCCCAAAACAGCCAGAGGAATATCCACCATTTTGGAATCAACAAAGATAGAAACAACACCATAAATATCTTCATCAGAAGGCACTCCCAGAAATCCCATTGATTTGTTCCATAAAGTTCCATCATTTATGTCCAAATAGCCACTTGTTGTTAGCGTGTTCAGCCCATAATCCATCTTCATGAGACGCGAGCATTTCATTCAGACAAAAACTCTAACAGTTCCATTACAGTCCTTTAGAAACATGTCAAACGATGTATGGAATCAATCATTAGGATGTTTTTAACATAAAACATCAAACATGTTCCAACCGGAGAATTCCTTTGTCTTCAGATAAGCACTGGAATGAGACTCTGTCGGGAAACCAAGGATCTCTGCCAGACCACTGACTCTCATGAGCCCAGACATCATTCAAACAGTTTTAGAAACTTCAGAGTGTTTTCTATCCAATAGTAATAATAATATCTGGGACAGAGTAGGAGGCCGTTCACTCTGGCCACGCTATTCATCCAAAAGTGAAGATGCTGCCCCCTATCCCAAAAAGGTTAAGTACACAAGTGTAAAGGAATGAAGAATATGTACATAAAGATATATGAATGAGTGATGGTACAGAACGGCATAGGCAAGATGCAGTAGATGGTACAGAGTACAGTTTATACATATGAGATGAGTAATGTAGGGTATGTAAACATGATATTAAGTGGCATTGTTTAAAGTGGCTAGTGATACATTTTTTACATGTATGGCAGCATCCACTCAGTGTTAGTGGTGGCTGTTTAACAGTCTGATGGCCTTGAGATTGAAAAACAGCTTCTATCTCTCGATCCCTGCTTTGATGCACCTGTACTGACCTCGCCTTCTGGATGATAGCAGGGTGAAAAGGCAGTGGTTGTTGTCCTTGATGATCTTTTTGGCCTTCCTGTGACATCGGGTGCTGTAGGTGTCCTGGAGTAGTTTGCCCCCTGTAATGCATTGTGCAGACCTCACTACACTCTGGAGAGCCTTACGGTTGTGGGCGGAGCAGTTGCCGTACCAGGTGGTGATATAGCCCGACAGGATGCTCTCGATTGTGCATCTGTAGAAGTTTGTGAGTGCTTTTGGTGTCAAGCCGAATTTCTTCAGCTTCCTGAGGTTGAAGAGGCGCTGCTGCGCCTTCTTCACCGTGCTGTCTGTGTGGGTGGACCAATTCAGTTTGTCTGTGATGTGTACACCGAGGAACTTAAAACTTACTATCCTCTCCACTACTGTCCCGTCGATGTGGATAGGGGGGTGCTCCCTCATGTCCTTTGTTTTGTTGACATTGAGTGTGAGGTTATTTTCCTGACACCATACTCTGAGGGCCCTCACCTCCTCCCTGTAGGCCGTCTCGTTGTTGTTGGTAATCAAGCCTACCACTGTAGTGTCGTCTGCAAACTTGATGATTGAGTTCGAGGCGTGCATGGCCACGCAGTCGTGGGTGAACAGGGAGTACAGGAGAGGGCTCAGAACGCACCCTTGTGGGGCCCCAGTGTTGAGGATCAGCGGGGTGGAGATATTGTTACCTACTCTCACCACCTGGGGGTGGCCCGTCAGGAAGTCCAGTACCCAGTGGCACAGGGCAGGGTTGAGACCCAGAGTTTCAAGTTTGATGACGAGTTTGGAGGGTACTATGGTGTTAAATGCTGAGCTGTAGTCGATGAACAGCATTCTCACATAGGTATTCCTCTTGTCCAGATGGGTTAGGGCAGTGTGCAGTGTGGTTGCGATTGCGTTGTCTGTGGACCTATTGAGGCGATAAGCAAATTGGAGTGGGTCTAGGGTGTCAGGTAGGGTGGAGATGATATTGTCCTTGACTAGTCTCTCAAAGCACTTCATGATGACGGAAGTGAGTGCTACCTTAGCTTTCTTGGGAACAGGAACAATGGTGGCCCTCTTGAAGCATGTGGGAACAGCAGACTGGGATAAGGATTGATTGAATATGTCCGTAAACACACCAGCCATCTGGTCTGTGCATGCTCTGAAAACGCGGCTGGGGATGCCGTCTGGGCTTGCAGCCTTGTGAGGGTTAACACGTTTAAATGTTTTACTCACATCGGCTGCAGTGAAGGAGAGTCCGCAGGTTTTGGTAGCGGGCCGTGTCAGTTGTACTGTATTGTCCTCAAAGCGAGCAAAGAGGTTGTTTAGTCTGTCTGGAAGCAAGACATCCTGGTCCGCGACTAGGCTGGTTTTCATTTTGTAATCCGTGCTTGACTGTTCACGCTGTAAGTGCTCTGATAAGCTGGAGGACGTCCCCCGGAATTTGATCGGAGCGCCCGCTTCCTCTGGACTGAAGAAACACAATAAATCATCACTAATCCACTCTGAGTTTCTCTCATCAACTGAACTGTCCCCAACCTCTTTTACACCCAACCTGACACCACATAAGGATCAGCCAAAATGTAAGGATCCATCCTTTCCACAAATCTCACTCCCACTGGACCCAAATCATCCTTTTCATCCTCGGGACGAGACCCGAAGTCAGTGGTCGTCACCACAGATACTACCATCCATACTCTAGTCAGGTTCCATCTCTGAGCTCAGTGGGCCTCACCACAGGTACTACATCCATACTCTAGTCAGGTTCCATCTCTGAACTACTAGAGCGTATCCCTCTTTTTGCACCTGACTCCAACCCTCCTCACCACACTTCTTCCATCTACACTCAGCTCCTTCTCAGAGGTCATCACTGTATCTGCCAACACACTGCTTCCATCTACACTCAGCTCCTTCTCAGAGGTCATCACTGTATCTGCCAACACACTGCTTCCATCTACACTCAGCTCCTTCTCAGAGGTCATCACTGTATCTGCCAACACACTGCTTCCATCTACACTCAGCCAAGCCCTCCCCTAACCCGGACAATTGTGCGCCGCCTCATGGGTCTCCTGGTCGCGGCCGGCTGCAACACAGCCTAGGATCAAAACGGGTCTGCAGTGATGCCTCTATGCAGTGCCTTAGACCGCTGCGCCACTCAGGGGGCCCTCATAATATGTTCTACTGGGCCACTCAGGAGGCCCTCATAATATGTTCTATTGGGCCACTCAGGAGGCCCTCATAATATGTTCTACTGGGCCACTCAGGAGGCCCTCATAATATGTTCTACTGGGCCACTCAGGAGGCCCTCATAATATGTACTACTGGGCCACTCAGGAGGCCCTCATAATATGTTCTACTGGGCCACTCAGGAGGCCCTCATAATATGTTCTACTGGGCCACTCAGGAGGCCCTCATAATATGTTCTACTGGGCCACTCAGGAGGCCCTCATAATATGTACTACTGGGCCACTCAGGAGGCCCTCATAATATGTTCTACTGGGCCACTCAGGAGGCCCTCATAATATGTTCTACTGGGCCACTCAGGAGGCCCTCATAATATGTTCTACTGGGCCACTCAGGAGGCCCTCATAATATGTACTACTGGGCCACTCAGGAGGCCCTCATAATATGTTCTACTGGGCCACTCAGGAGGCCCTCATAATATGTTCTACTGGGCCACTCAGGAGGCCCTCATAATATGTTCTACTGGGCCACTCAGGGGGCCCTCATAATATGTTCTACTGGGCCACTCAGGAGGCCCTCATAATATGTTCTACTGGGCCACTCAGGAGGCCCTCATAATATGTTCTACTGGGCCACTCAGGAGGCCCTCATAATATGTTCTACTGGGCCACTCAGGAGGCCCTCATAATATGTTCTACTGGGCCACTCAGGGGGCCCTCATAATATGTTCTACTGGGCCACTCAGGAGGCCCTCATAATATGTTCTACTGGGCCACTCAGGGGGCCCTCATAATATGTACTACTGGGCCACTCAGGAGGCCCTCATAATATGTTCTACTGGGCCACTCAGGAGGCCCTCATAATATGTTCTACTGGGCCACTCAGGGGGCCCTCATAATATGTTATATGTTCTTCCTTGTCTGTTGTGACCCCGGGTCCACCAGCAACCACCGCACTAGTGATCATTCACACTCAATCACCTGGATATCATTCACTGTTAAGGTCCACTTTTATCCACGAATTAGCCCAATTTTCTTCTAATTCCGAACAAATCATAAGAAATTACTTGCATGCACTTCTATTTTGTGCCTCTCATCCTATACCTCTTTGGTTATACCGGACATGTCACAGCCATTTCTACAGGAGCACCACACTCACTGCACAGTGCTAGCACAGTACGGTCACAGACGGAACAATGAGATCGATATTTCATCGGGTGTATAAATGTGAAGCATCCGCTTGGCGTTTCCGAGAGGTAGCCCAATAACGCAAATGTCCTAATTTATTAAAAAGTGTATCTCAATACATTTATCCAAAAACTATAATCTGTTATGAACAGAGTAGACTTTACCATTTGCAAAAGTTGTAAAAAAATAACGTTGTTTAGAAGGAGTGCAAAAGGCAAATTTAGTGATTGGACACGCACACTTCACATAGTAGGCGTTCCCTAAGAAGTAGGCGTTCCCTAACGAAAATATGCAGATCTATGCCAGAACGCGCCAATAGGATCTGGCGCTTGGCTCTGCCCACCTCCTTCGCTTGTTCTGTCCTCTATGACGAGAGGCTGTGGCGCTGAAGATGGGCATTCCTGAACCGGTTCAGTTGGCTCCATTCACGTTAGAAGACCTGACTCATTTGACTCGCAAACGGTTCTTCATTCCAAATGCTTAATTTTATTTTATTTATTTAACCTTTATTTAAAAACCGACATTGAAACATGAACCAATGTGCAAATCTCCAATGTAAAGCCCAAAAGGTAAGCATCCATTATGTCAGATTGTGAAATGCGCTTTCAATTGTGTTTTTGCCTGGCCAAATTATTACATGGCCTGCAATTCTTTTCTCTCTCAATCAAATCTAACAAGTAATCTAACAATTCCCAACAACTACCTAATACACACAAATCTAATGAGGTGAATGAGAATATGTACATATTGGATGAGCGATGGCCGAGAGGCATAGGCAAGATGCAATAGATAGTATAAAATACAGTATATACATGTGATATGAGTTATATAAGATATGTAAACATTATTAAAGTGGCATTATTTAAAGTGACTAGTGATCCATTTATTAAAAGTGGCCAGTGATCAGGTCTCAATGTTGGCAACAGTCTCTCTGAGTTACTGGTGGCTGTTTAACAGTCTGATGGCCTTGAGATAGAAGCTGTTTTTCAGTCTCTCGGTCCCTGCTTTGATGCACCTGTACTGACCTTGCCTTCTGGATGGTAGCGGGGTGAACAGGCAGTGGCTCGGGTGGTTGTTGTCCTTGATGATCTTTATGGGCTTCCTGTGACATCGGGTGGTGTAGGTGTCCTGGAGGGCAGGTAGTTTGCCCCCGGTGATGCGTTGTGCAGACCTCACTACCCTCTGGAGAGCCTTGAGGTTGAGGGCGGTGCAGTTGAAGATCGGATGCTCTCGATTGTGCATCTGTTTTTATGCATTGAAAAAAATCAGAGTGGACCAGATTGACACGCTCTCGACACAATTTATTGTTTCTGCAGTGACGATTCGCCCACTTTAGATACTTATGTTGTAATTTATCTGCAGAAAAACATTGTTTGTTTTTTTAGCTGAAAAGGCAGTAGAATGTAGAGCAGGGATTCGAATGAACGGCTCTTTCACACAATGCTATTCGGTTCTCGAAGTTCATCAGAAAGAGCCGTTCAAAAAAAAAAGAGCCTTTCGTTGGCGAACAACACGTCACCCGTGCGCATGTGCTGAAGTTTGATGTGAGTTTTGCGCGAGAGAGGTGAGTTGTTGCTGCCTCGAAGCTAACCGAAAACTGCCTCGAAACTAACCGAAATCTGCCTCGATCCTAACCGAAATCTGTCTCGATCCTAACCGAAATCTGCCTCGGTCCTAACGAAATCTGCCTCGATCCTAACCGAAATCTGCCTCGATCCTAACCGAAATCTGCCTCGGTCCTACCCGAAATCCGCTTTCATTCGCCGTCCGTTACTTTCAAACATCTAGTTACGGTAGTTAGCAAAAGCTCAAAGCAGGAGACCACGGAGATGATTCTTTCTAAGCGGATAGACTATGAACATTTTGAGACTCAGTAAGTAACTTTTAGCCAGCTAATACAGTAACTGTTTTGACGCTGATGGCTAACTTAAACACAACAAACAGTTAGCTAACTGAGTTAGCTTAGTTAACTAGCTACTGTATAGGTTTTTCTAGTTGTGTTGTACCTATCCCAGGCAGATCATTTGGTTTGGCTAGGACATTTGTTCTAGCTAGCTGGTAAGATTTCAGCGCAGTCATTTACCTTAGCTAGCGAGCAGCATGTTAGCAACAACCACAGATGGAAGTAACGTTAGTGGCAATAGCTAGTAGCATGTTAGCAACAACAACAGACGGAAGTAACGTTAGTGGCAATAGCTAGTTAGCTAGCAGCATGTTAGCAACAACAACAGACTGAAGTAACGTTAGTGGCAATAGCTAGTTAGCTAGCAGTATGTTAGCAACAACAGACGGAAGTAACGTTAGTGGCAATAGCTAGTTAGCTAGCAGTATGTTAGCAACAACAACACTGAAGTAACGTTAGTGGCAATAGCTAGTTAGGCAGCAAACAGTTGGTCCTTTTATTCACAGGTCTCAATATTCGACAGACCAAGGAAGTCAAGGAGGTGAGACCGGTGGCTACATCAGGGTAGGCAGCTAGAAGCACAACATTAAAGTACCACTCGTGTCTCCTTTTCACCTCCATTTAACACCTTGTTTAGTTAACAAAAGGCACATCTGATTAGGTGGTCCTGGTAAGTCATGACAGCAGAAGTTCCTCTTCATTGATCCCCAACACCTTGAAGTTTGCACATTTCTAAACCCATTTACTCAACATATTGTTTTACCCTTTAGTGTGTGTACTTTACAGTATTTATACTTGGGATATCGCTTTTCAACAGGCAAAGTTCACAAATCGTTGTCTTTAACTATATCCCTTTCATACACATACCAAAATCCCACAAATGTATGGCTGCTTTTTTGTGTAATTGAAAGGGATAGTGGTAAGAAGAAAGAAAAACATGACACATTTAAATCCCACCTAAAGAACTAGTCAAGATTGCTGCATTTTCAGACCCTGTAACCAAAATACAGGAATTGGGTCTGTGAGATTGGTTCTGTTTTTTGCAGGTAGATGTTTTGCACTTCCATTGTTTAAAACACCTCCCTAATTTGAAATGAAAAACAATGTTTTTTTGGTATTGTAAGTGGTTCTAGGTGATATTTCATATAAATCTGGAAACACTGGGCCGTTACTTTAACAACACCCCTCCCAATCTGCTAGTTACTCACTGATATGTATAAAAGGGGTATACCTGCAAGAAAGTGGTAAATAAGGGACTGTTTGAAAGGGGGTCATATAAACATTGCCTTATATATTTTCTTCCAGGTAATATACCACATGTTCTGTCTGAAATGGCAACTAGCTATTTAGATACTTCTCCTTCAGACCTTTTTGTTCTGGTCCAGAACAAGGGGGTGTGATCTCCCTGTGTTGTAGCTGAATCTGCAGGGTTTGTGTGTGTAATGATCTCCCTGTGTTGTAGCTGAATCTGCAGGGTTTGTGTGTGTAATGCTCTCCCTGTGTTGCAGCTGAATCTGCAGGGTTTGTGTGTGTAATGCTCTCCCTGTGTTGCAGCTGAATCTGCAGGGTTTGTGTGTGTAATGCTCTCCCTGTGTTGCAGCTGAATCTGCAGTATTGTGTGAGGTGGGGAAGCTCCATGCGTCCATCCAGACTGAGTCGCTCAGCCTCCAACAAGGCCTCTGAAGCCTGGGGCTCCAGTGACCCTGCTGCCCAGCCGGGGATGACGACGAGGAGGAGGAGTAGTAGTAGGCGGCGAGTGCAGGGTGAAGGGACAGGGCCGGACTGGGACTCTGCTGACTCAAGCATCGTGATCTCAGACGAGGCCACGGATCATGACCTGATTGATCATCACCATGGAAACCACAGTGTCTCAGAATGTGGGTCACCACCGCTAGAGCTGTCAGTCAGCCAGAGGAAGGCTGTGATTGGTGGAAAGGTGACGGGGCAGACGGAAAGGGGCATAGAGTCAGACGCTGAATCCTGCTGCTCATTGGACAGCATTGTCTCTGGCCCCTCCTTCATGGTTCAAGGCACTCCACTAACTCTTCCCCCTGGTCTGTGTTTGACATGTCAGAGACTTCACAGAGAAGCCCAGAGGGGAAGACCCACTCCGCTGGACAAACTAACAGACAATGGTGAATACACACAAACACACCCACCCTGTCAGAGAAGTCCTGTACCGAGCAAAACAAACCTGCTGAGCAGATGTCTGATTCTAATAGACATTCTCTCTGATTGGTCTATCAGATCCCACTTCCTTGTCATGTGACCAATGGGTTCTCATGAAGAAGTGGACACCCAGAAGACCACAGAACATTAAAGGGTAAGAGAGAGGTGTGTGGTGTGGTGTGTGTGTGTGTGTGTGTGTGTGTAAGTAAGTAACCCACAGTACTACTGTTGCTATCAGGAGGCTGTGGATTCATCTGGGCCGGATTAGACACAGAGAGCAGACCAGGGGAGAACAGCCAGCCTGCTCCAGACCACACATTTTCCTACAGAGGTAACACACACTCACAACCTGAGGTAACACAGCTAAATAAAGGTTCAATTTAACACACACACTCACTCACTCACTGAAGTAACAAACACCTTGTGTGTAGGAACCTGAGGAAATATGAGAACCAGGCTGTGAGCAGAGGGAGGAAGAGGAAGAAGAGGTCCAGAGGAAGTCGTCAGAGGGCGGGAACATGCATCCAAAGCAACAGTCTCAACTGCAGTGGTCTCCATAGCGATCCTGATGGAAAGGCGGTAGGTAGCCCAGATTTGTGTTATTTCACAAAGTTCTATCTCGCGCTTCTGTGAACAAATCAAATGTATAGGTCTTTAATAACACTGGCCTTTAATAACACTGGCCTTTAATAACACTGGTCTTTAACAACACTGGTCTTTAATAACACTGGCCTTTGGTAACACTGGCCTTTGGTAACACTGGCCTTTGATAACACTGGCCTTTGATAACACTGGCCTTTGATAACACTGGCCTTTGATAACACTGGCCTTTGATAACACTGGCCTTTGATAACACTGGCCTTTGATAACACTGGCCTTTAATAACAGATAACACTGGTCTTTAATAACCCTGCCTTTGATAACACTGGCCTTTGATAACAGATAACACTGGTCCTTAATAACACTGGCCTTTGATAACACTGGCCTTTGATAACACTGGCCTTTGATAACACTGGCCTTTGATAACACTGGCCTTTGATAACAGATAACACTGGTCCTTAATAACACTGGCCTTTGATAACACTGGTCTTTAATAACCCTGCCTTTGATAACACTGGCCTTTGATAACACTGGCCTTTGATAACACTGGCCTTTGATAACACTGGCCTTTGATAACACTGGCCTTTGATAACACTGGCCTTTGATAACACTGGCCTTTGATAACACTGGCCTTTGATAACACTGGCCTTTGATAACAGATAACACTGGTCCTTAATAACACTGGCCTTTGATAACACTGGCCTTTGATAACACTGGCCTTTGATAACACTGGCCTTTGATAACACTGGCCTTTGATAACACTGGCCTTTAATAACAGATAACACTGGTCTTTAATAACCCTGCCTTTGATAACACTGGCCTTTGATAACAGATAACACTGGTCCTTAATAACACTGGCCTTTGATAACACTGGCCTTTGATAACACTGGCCTTTGATAACACTGGCCTTTAATAACACTGGCCTTTAATAACAGATAACTGGCCTTTAATAACACTGGCCTTTGATAACACTGGCCTTTGATAACTGATAACCCTGGTCTTTAATAACCCTGGCCTTTGATAACACTGGCCTTTGATAACTGATAACACTGGCCTTTGATAACACTGGCCTTTGATAACTGATAACACTGTCCTTTAATAACCCTGGCCTTTGATAACCCTGGCCTTTGATAACACTGGCCTTTGATAACACTGGCCTTTGATAACACTGGCCTTTGATAACACTGGCCTTTGATAACACTGGCCTTTGATAACACTGGCCTTTGACAACACTGGCCTTTGACAACACTGGCCTTTGACAACACTGGCCTTTGACAACACTGGCCTTTGACAACACTGGCCTTTGACAACACTGGCCTTTGACAACACTGGCCTTTGATAACACTGGCCTTTGATAACACTGGCCTTTGATAACTGATAACACTGGCCTTTGATAACTGATAACACTGGCCTTTGACAACACTGGCCTTTGACAACACTGGCCTTTGACAACACTGGCCTTTGATAACACTGGCCTTTGATAACACTGGCCTTTGATAACTGATAACACTGGCCTTTGATAACACTGGCCTTTGACAACACTGGCCTTTGACAACACTGGCCTTTGACAACACTGGCCTTTGACAACACTGGCCTTTGACAACACTGGCCTTTGACAACACTGGCCTTTGACAACACTGGCCTTTGATAACACTGGCCTTTGATAACACTGGCCTTTGATAACACTGGCCTTTGACAACACTGGCCTTTGACAACACTGGCCTTTGATAACACTGGCCTTTGATAACTGATAACACTGGCCTTTGATAACACTGGCCTTTGATAACACTGGCCTTTGATAACACTGGCCTTTGACAACACTGGCCTTTGACAACACTGGCCTTTGACAACACTGGCCTTTGACAACACTGGCCTTTGACAACACTGGCCTTTGACAACACTGGCCTTTAACAACACTGGCCTTTAACAACACTGGCCTTTGCTAACAGATAACCCTGGCCTTTGATAACAGATAACCCTGGCCTTTGATAACACTGGCCTTTGATAACACTGGCCTTTGATAACACTGGCCTTTGATAACACTGGCCTTTGTCTAAATGAAATTCTAATATCCATTTGACATTGTTACATACAGGGATATACAACGACATTTGAAATGATTAAGTTAATAAAATCACACACTTTTCAGTGTAGTTTGTATGAGGTACGCCCCATAAAGTCTGGTAGCCTTCATCTGTCTAGCTTGTTGTTTATGTTGTCCTATCAAAGCAGTAAAGAGACTCAATGTGTACCAAGTGGAGTGACAGTTCACGAAGGCAATGCCAGATGGAGTTAAATGGCTACAACAAGCACCAACATGTAGGCTGTTGTGTTATCTGTATGGGGTTGTGGAGAAAGCACAAAATGTGGCCTGAATTAGCCTAGCTAGCTAAATAGCTACTCCAGCCCATGACCTGATGAATAACATTGTGGGTGCTACATTAATTAATCAGAAATCTACATACACCTTAGCCAAATACATTTAAAGTAAGTTTTTCACAATTCCTGACGTTTAATCCTAGTATAAATTCCCTGTCTTAGGTCAGTTAGGATCACCACTTTATTTTAAGAATGTGAAATGTCAGAATAATAGTAGAGAATTATTTATTTCAGCTTTTATTTCTTCCATCTCATTCCCAGTGGGTCAGAAGTTTACATACACTCATTTCGTATTTGGTAGCATT